>NC_092648.1:34082188-34382188 GCF_032118995.1 Asterias amurensis
TCTCTTCTACAACTTTCACCGGGAGTTTGAAGAGTGATGATGTCAAACTTAATTAATCGCGATTATATCGAATATCGCGATATATTGTCAGCGATATATCGTGAATAAAATAAATCGATATCACCCAAGCTTAAGTCACATACATGTAGATTTATATTGGATAAATTGCCGTTTTTAGGCAATCATTATTCAAAACTGCCTATGAATTCGCAAGAAGAAGCATTGCTAGTCATTTATGCAGCTTTCCTTCAAATTGTATTTTGTTTATACCCATTGAAAATTTGAAAATGTACGCTTTATCAAAATAATTACAGCAACAATATCTAAGTTAAAATTAGTTTGCAGCTTTTAGTTATGCATATGAAAAAGAATAACAAACTATTTTCAAATGTGGGTACTTTCCTTCCAATTTTGTTTTGTTTATACCCATTGAAAATTTGAGAATGTACGCTTTATCAAATAAATACAGCAACAATATCTAAGTTAAAATTAGTTTGCAACTTTTAGTTATGCATATGAAAAATAATAACAAACTATTTTCAAACTGTAGCTTTCCTTCCATTTGTGTTTTGCTTATACCCATTGACAATTTGAAAATGTACGACAAAGATCAATTGACTAAAACAGGACTTCAACCTGCAACCTCCAGTTCAAGTCTAACTCTAGTCAGTTTATATTTGATCAACCTAATTTAGTTAAAAATTACCCAGTCAGATTACCCTGTGATATATAACTTGATATTTACGATAATAAAGAAGCGAAAGTTGGCATTTTCATTAAACATTATTTTTTATTCATTTCTCAAAAACTACAGCACCTCAGCAAATATTATTTAAAGGTTTCGCTTTCTACTATCATTATCTTCAAACAGTGTAAGCTTAAAATAAATCTGTGGACACTGTGTTTTGTGTTACAAAAAGTACTCAAATCCTGTAACCGGATATCTGCATTAGATATTGATTGTGAAATTATTGAAGAATGTGGGTACTTTTTGTAAAACACACAATAACACAATGCACACAGATTTACAGTAAACTTACACAGTTTGAAGATATTGATAAAATTATATGTGATTTAAGGGCATTGCATGGTGAAGTATCTATTTATATTTGGTTTTCGGTAACACCATGTGTGTCTATACTTGCCAGGTAGAGTTTGTTATTTAGCCCTCTAGTCCCTGCACCGCCTGAGTTTGCTGAAAATTAATTTTTCAAGAATATTGCAGTAAACTACTGGAATCGTAGCGCAAATTTTAAAAGATAGACATGGCTTAATATTTATGCACAATTTGTTTACCCTTTCGGAAATATTTGTATAAAAGTACAAGATCTCATGGGAACAATAAATGCCTCTCGTTAAACGGCTACGGTAATTTTATAGCGAACATTTGTTTGTAAGGATAAAATGGACACAATAGCTTTTCAAGGCTTTTATCTGGCTCAATGCTCATACTAAATAACTGCGAAGGCGTTAGTTTTCGACAATGTCATCATGAATGATGATTAAAAACAGTTTTTATTTTTTATTTTTAATAAACCCTAGCTGAATTCCACCTATTTCGGCATCATCTCCTTACAAGTTTCACATGCATGACTTTCACCTGAGCATACATACAACCCGGGCACCCAGCGCCCCTTGTAAAAAATGTATTTAACTCGCAGGCCTGCTGCACGCCAGTACAAGTTGAAAATGTAGAGTACAGATACCATACAAAGCCAGAACTTCTAATAAATGGAAATTATAAAGTAGCACTATAAGGGAATTGAACATACAACATGATCATGAGGAACATGTGACCCACAACTGTCCAATAAGATTTTTTACCAAAAAAATACAAATAATAAAAATTACATACAGTATGGGGAGGTAGTGCTTTCTGCTCTAGCAGCCAGGCTTCTGATTGATGATACCCAAGCCTACATCCCTATAGAGTGTAAAGGGGGTAGAACCCTGTCTCAGCCCCGGGAGTAGGTGGCAACGGCCCCTGCAAAAATAGTTGATTTGTAATCCACACCTTGAAGTGTCCTGGGGACTTGCATAAAACAAAAAATCCCTTCCCACAACCAAAAAGGTATTGTATATCTTGCTGTACAGATCCTCAAAAAATATATAAATCACTTGCATTAATAAACAAACAAACAAAAGTTTTGTCCAAAGTTTGCAAGATTGAAAAAAATCAGGGTAAAAGTTCCTCACTTGAGAACACAGTAGCAGAGAAAAGTTGTCGTTAGGAAATTGACATTTTGGCCCTCACATACAGGTCGTGGCTCAAATCTGAAAAAACAATTTAACACCAGGTTCCATACAAGGTGAAGCCATAATTGCTAGTCAGAACTCAATGTAATCTATACATGTGATACAATCAGTATGTGTACATGTGTACTTGTACTCTGTATGTTACTTGTACAATGGACATTGATGCGTCCCTCTAGTCTAGACTCCATTGTTGTGTCAAGTGGTATATATTTTAGGAAACTTGTCATTTGTTGCATGCTATAGCACAATTCACCACAAAGTGCGGGTACAGTTGATGCATGGATGAACAATTTGTGTAGAAGAAAAGAACGGGATTATTTTCTGGTGAGAAATCCAGACATGAGTAATTCTCCCTTGCCAACAGACGTATTCGTGTAACGCAACAACTTATTGCACTGCAAATGTTAAGCACAAACTTTCAATCCAGGACGATTGTTTAAGAGAGCAACAACTTGAATTCTACCAAGATGGATATTGCCAGTACAAGCTCCACATCAACTGGTGAGAATAAACAACTTGTCTGTTTGTCAATTTGGTGTTGAAAACTTTGCTTTTTCTTTTCAGGGTTCCCCACAAGTGGTTTTAAGCAGGTAACAATCTTTTATGTGTGTAAAATGATCTGATCAATCAATCGGTTGTAATCACTGCCTAACGGGTAAAGTTTTCACATTTACATGTTCAAAATCTTGGCTTATGAAAGTTACTAAGAGCAAATAAAAAGCAAATTAAGGTAGTGTTATAAATGAACCTATATCCAACAACAACAACACAAGCCTCAAGTGCTCATGTTTCTCGTTGAACAAAGTGTGGGATTGAATCCCAGTCCTGACACTTGTTTCCTTAAGCAATGGTTGTTTCCTTTTTCACCATTTGTTGAAACAGGGTAACTAGAATCGCCTGGGGGGATGCTCAACTTCCATAAATGTTCGCAAATTCTCAACAAACAAAAACTTATGCATAAACTCTGTACTTTGTAACTCTTTTATACCACTTTTGATTTTTAGTTGTATTTCTGGCTTTCTTTCTCTTTTACTACTGGTGTTGAAGTATCCATACTAGGTAGACATAATTGAGTTTACGTTGAGTACCATTTTGGTGGTACTAGGTATCTAGCATGAAACGCTACCTAAGCGAACGTATGACTTATAATATGTGACCCGCTCTGTGAAAATGAGTCAGATGTAGGCAATTTCAGGAATTGAGTTATATGTATGGCTGGAAAAAAACACATCAACAGCAGTAATTTGGTATGTGTTTCAGCTTTGGGGTGTATCGCGTTGCTGAGTTACTTCCGTTTAAAATTAGCCACATGCATCCGTCCTCAAGCAAACTGAATAGAACACGCCTGACATTAAAAGTTTACACATGGGGACATTCATTCTTATCTTAAAACTCGCGACATCTACACCGCTTTTGTTACCTCCTCCCCCCTCCACAAACACACTACTTTTTTTGTAGTAAAACATACCATTTTGGACATGCATTGCACATGACAAATTATTTTGAAGCTTTGGTTAACAAAATTAATTCGACTGACAATTAACACAAAACGGGAAAAACAGGACGATAAAATGATAAAATAATGATCAGGCAAAGGACGAAAACAAAATTACGGGGCTGGGAAAATAACACGGGGAAAGAAAACAGAAAATGGACTAATAAATGATACGGGATAGGAACAAAAATAAACTGCACGGGAAAAAATAAACGAAACAGAGTACAACCAAGGACAGGGTAATTGGTATTGTGACGCCACTCTTTGCTTAGCAATTAAGATTGATACAAAGTTAAGATCAATCTTAGTGCTTTGTGAAATTGAAAAAGGCGCGGAAATCTAAAGATCTAAAAAAGAAAAGACTTTTTTTTTTTAAATACATTTTCCACATTAAACTGTCCATAACTTAATATTGCATTGGGCGACATGTGACTCATTTTAACAGAGTGGGTCACATATGACGTATAACGTAAGCTGCACTGAAATTGCCTTGGTAACGTAATTAACTGGCCCTAAACTCCATTCAGTGGCTCCGATGAATGACAGATGATCTGCCCATTGCACCTTGCATGCATTGTTCGGCCTTTTACACCGGCGATTGTGCAATTACATTGTTTGGTATTATTCTAATAAAGGGCAAATTAGGCCCCATAATGCGGACTTTTTAATTATTTAACATGTGGTTAACGTACACATTAGGAGCAATTACAGAAAATGGCTATGAGGTACATCGCTGGGGTTGTTCCATGACTGAGGGGGAAAAAAAACTTGTTTATTTCTTGTATTTGAAAATACATTTTGAAAAAATGCAGTCGATTTATGCAGATTTTTTTTCTCCAGCGCTAAGTAATAATTATGACAGGAAATAACAAAACCATAAATCGTTTGATGACACTATTTAAAGGGATAAATTTACACCTTGCCAGGGATGTGGATGTAACTTCTGTTATTAATTACATGTGCTTACTCAATTTCATTTATTTTTGGATTGCAGAATTGTTTAGTTTTTTTTTGCTAACAACAAAACAGTTGCAGTGATAAGCACTTTATGTAATCAACCACAAACATAACAACCTGTAGAAGTTTGAGATGGATCGGTCATCTGGGTCACGAGAAAAGAGTGAAAAGCCGATTACAACATGTTTATTTTAAGTACCATACTTTCCTGATGTCCTTCCTATCTGGAATTGACACATTTGTTCTCATGAAAATATTGAAGTTCTACATGTATGTTTCATGTAGAGGGGAGCAGGTGTCACAAACATGACTTTCTCGCATTTTTTCCCCAAACATTTTCCCAAACGGAATTTACAATGTAAAGATTTCTTCAAAAATCTATGTCACAAAATATAAGAGTAGAATGAAATTTCAAACTGAAGTGATAAATACATGAACAAAATATTTTGTTGTAATCTAAAGCTAATCACTTGTTCAGTAGTGTTCAATAATTGTAAGAGTTTTTGGTCTTTTGTTATGAAAACTATTGCTTTTATAAGCAAAAACTATGACCACATTACTTAACAGTTCAAGAAAGAAGCACATTTTCTTCAAAGGCCAAGTTTGAAAGATTTTACCACCTTCAAGTTTGGTTTCACAGTGAACCAACTTTAACTCACTTTTGTTTCTACACACCTTATGCCAATGAATGCTAATTGAAGTTACATTCTGGCTAATTGTCAAGTGGACAATGTGCGCCGGGCAGATTGCAAGTTCCCAGCGCCCTAATCTGATAGCCATTGAAAATGAGTTTATGGCTGGTCACTACTCGTCAACGTCAGAGTAACTTACGTTATACGTCATATTATAGGTCATCATAACGGTCGCTTAGGTAACGCCAGTATTTATACATCATATTATAAGTCAAATAACGTTCGCGTTCTAGGTAGCGCCAGTGTTTAGTCAAGCGGACAATGCATGCAATGTGCGCTGGGCGATGATGAATGGGAGCTTGAGCTGGCTACTTATCGAGGCAGTTTCAGTGCAGCTTACGTTATACATGTACGTCATATTATAAGTCACACGTTCGCTTAGGTAGCGTTTCATGCTAGATACCAACTACAAATGTTTATCATACTCTATGAGCACATTCTCGTTACAAAGTTGGAAAATAATCTGAATTTAAGCCATGTACTTGATCGAAAATGTATTAAGTTTCCTTTTTTACATACTCATGGTCAAAATACTACTTTTCTCTCCGTTTTCCTTTATGTGCATTATGCAAGGAACAGAAGAATGTAGGTTTTTTTACAGGTTTGTTACCACCTTTTTACTCAAAAATTTGTGAAGGCTTTGTGACTCGATACCCTTATATCAGAGGACGTTGTTGGCCCGAGGACTGATACTCGAGTACTACTTGATCATCCTGTTTACTCGTCAGTACTTGAAACTCAACTGAAAAGTACTTGACTACCACACTGTCTAGTATTTTTTCTTAATGCATATTTGATGTTATTGTTAACTTTTTTTACTTTCCTCTTTTGTTTTCCTCTTTTTGTTCATTCAAGTGGTCTTGTATTATTTTGTAATGATCGGGGCATGAGAACTAGATAAACAAAACAAAATTATGCTTACCAGAATGGGGTAACCAGCTAAAATACAATTTTACTGGGACTTGAACCCATATTCTGCTGACAGAAAGAAACACCAGAGCTTGAGTCCGGTGCTCTTAAGCTCTGAGCCACGACACGCCACATTTAAATAATTGTAGTGTGTCGTGGCCCCGAGTGGATAACAGCACCGAACTTAAGCTCTGGTATTTCTGTTCAGCAGAGTGTGGATCAAATCCCGGTCGTGACACTTGTGTCCCTGGGCAAGACACTTTACTATTATTGCTTCTCTCCTCCCATGGGGTAAATGGGTACCTGTGCGGGCAGAGATGGTTCTTGTAGTTGGTTTAGCTTAGCGCGCTACATATTTGGCGGCACAGGCTGTATACTCCCCAGGGATGCTCAAGGTTCATTTTTTTTTCAAGGTTCATTTTATTTCCACAGTATCAAAAGACAAAAAAAAACAATATCAAACAGCAGTCACAAGAAATTATTACAACAATGAAAAATAATTGTTTCACAACATAGGTTTGAAGAAATAGAAGCACTGGTATGCTGAGAAGCACTGGTATGCTGAGATGCTGAGATGGTTCAAGGAATGAAATGGCTCAGTGATCAGGTATTAATGCTGGAAGTGGTTTGAGAAATGGTGTATGTAAAAGGGCCATATAAAAACCGATATATATATATATTTTTTTTACAGACTGTCTTGAGGATGTCCAATTCAAGAAAGAGTTTATAGACACAGAAGCAAAGGTTGTTTCACTAACCGAGGATATTGATGATTCAACTGATGTCTTGTGCCCTCTTTGTCAAAATTACTTCCATGAGCCGAAGATACTGGACTGTCTTCACACTGTTTGCAGACCGTGTCTGGAAAAGGGCGTGTCAAAAAAAGAGGATGGTTTCAAAGCAGTCCTCTGTCCCGTTTGTGATGTCGAAACAAGAGCTCTGAATGGCTTGACAGGGCTGATGAACAACAACACCTTAAGAGGCCTGGTGGAGGAAGCAGTCCTCAAGGATAAGATCTCTGGCGACGTGTCTAAGATTAGATGTCAAGGATGCGTAGAGGATATCACCGCCGTCTCAAGATGCATGGACTGTGATAACTTTCTGTGTCTTGAGTGTAAGAATGCTCACCAGCGTTTGTTAGCCCTGAAGCACCATAATATCGTACCCATGGCAGACCTGAAGTCCGGCAAGATCACCTTCAAGAGCAAGCTGAGAGATCTAAATCCCAAGTGTAGCAAGCACAGCGATCAGAACTGCTGCTTCTTCTGTATCACCTGTGAGATGCTGATATGCACGACGTGCACTGTGCTTGACCACCGCAGCCCGGACCACAGCTACACTGACATTGAGGAGGCTATAGACTGTTGCAGATCAGAAGTTGGGAGTTTAATGACCCAAGCGAAAAGATCCAGAGAGTCTTTTCAAAATGCTGAGACTCTGACCGAACACGCAGAGAGCAGGCTGAAGCAGCTGAACAGTAACGCCCAGAGAAAAATTACAGCCAAAGCTGATCAGGAAGTCGCCAAAATCAGAAACAAGGAAAGACGACTGAAAGGGACGCTTCAGTTGGCTTACAACAAAAGAGTCGTAGCATTGGGAAAGGTAAGAATCAACAACAGCAAAAAGGTCAAGATGGCAAAACAAAACCTGAAAAAGATTGGCAAAATTATGTCACGGGCAAGCCACTCTGAGATTTTGAGCCTAAAATCCAAAATTAAGTATCATTTGAAAGATTTGAACAACACAAAACGTGACTCTGTGCCATATGGCTTATCATATGTCAACTTCAAAGAAAGCAAGTCTAACAAAAACCTGGGAAAGTTTCTGATGACTGAGAAATGGGACTTGAAATCAAATATTGGTGAAGAGGTGGAAAACACCAACCATTTTGATGATTTGCTCCATGTCGCGGCTTTTCCAAATGGAAACCTCCTGATCTTTGACAGAGGTCGTAACCAATTAATGGTTTACAGTCCTGCTGGTGAGCAAATGGAGATCCTACCAGATGAAGTAGGCCCCCTAAGCTACTCCACTGCGATCGCTGTTGTTTCAGAAGACAGAATTGTTGTCACTTCCAATGGTGCAGAGAAGAAAAGCGTCAAAATGATCGGCCCAGAAAACAATGTCCTCTTTGATGTAGCACCATGGGCGGATTCCATAGAACTTGCTTGCCTCACTGTGGCTGAAGGGATTGCAGGGAAAAAGATCGCAGTTCCCTTCAAGATTGCAGTAGGCGACAGGGAAAAAGGTCGAATTGGCCTTCTAGATGATGCTGGGTCTCTGCTAAAGACCATACAGGCCGACAACATCGGCCAGTATTTGACCTTCAACAGGGCTACTCAACACCTGATCTACACCAACTATGAATACGGGAGACTGGTCGCCGTTGACCTTGACAGCAACATAGTCTTCTCTGTTGAAACGTCAGACATGAGCGGAAACCAGGTCTTCCCAACGGGGGTCTGCTGTGACGACCAGGGGGAGATCTATGTGGCAGCCCAGAAAAGTAAGTGTAGAAGCGGCAAGGATGAGATCTACCATTACACCCCCGGGGGTATTTTCGCCAATACGGAGGTCAAGGAACTGTTTGACGTTTATGGAATCACCTTTAACAATGACGATTCTCTTGTGGTAGCTGATTGCCGCTCTTTGAAAATCTTCCATCACAAAGAAAATTGAGGGCCATGACATGCAAGGCAACATCCCATATTTCTGACCGTGTGAGGGCGCTCTCAAAATATTGTTGTCACTTCCGGGGTATAATCATTTATACCCCAAAATAACTATTCAAAACTGGAGCACATCACAACCACAGACATCATACATCACAGACGATAAGACTTTTAATGGAGTTGTTATAGATATATCCCACTTCAAAATCAACTTAAAAACTACAGCACACAGAAGTGACAGAATGCTGATGATTAAACTGTGCAAACGAATTATGTATACTCGGAAGTGTTGCAAAAATTATTGAAAGCTTTAGTGCATTAAAGGGAAGCCGTTTCAGACAAAAACCGAGAAGGGAATATTCTAATTTAAAGGAATTTTACAAAATGCATATGGTTGGAAAGATGTTTTAAAAGTAGAATACAATGATCCACACAAGTTTGCCTCGAAATTGCGTGGTTTTCCTTCTACTGTGCGAACTAACATGGTCGGCCATTTATGGGAGTCAAAATTTTGACCCCCATAAATGGCCGACGTGTTAGTCGACAAGGTAAAAGGAAAACCACGCAATTTCGAGGCATGTTTGTGTGGATCATTGTATTCTACTTTTACAACATCTTTCTACCCATATGCATTTTATAAAAAAAGGTTACAAACGCTTTTCAAAGACCAACTCGACCGATACAAGGCAACGTGTTCCTTTAATTGTTTATTACTTGATATTTGAAATAAAACGAAGTTGCAACCCTTTTCAGGTGATCTCCTGGTCGTCGCTTCCCAGGTTGTGTTGTAAATTTGGGTGTGATCCCTGACTGTGATTGTATGTCTGCTGACTAAAACCCTGAGTAAAGATATTAGTACAATATAAGGAGATCGTCAACATAGGGCCAAAGCTCAGTTAGTGCAGTGCCGGCACATTGATTCATTGATCGTATCAATTTCTTTGTTCGACCCAAAGTTAAACTTTACCCTAGTGGTTTATAACTCGATACTATTTAAATTGTTATCTTTTTGTATTATACTGAAGAGTTCCATTTGCATTCAGTGCATCTGTTTACAAACAAATGAAGCGGGGGAGGGGGGAGGGGGATTGCCCAGTGTAATAAGGTATAATGACATATTAGCAACTAGTTTCAAAGACCAGTATCCACACTTGCGACCCAGTATATTAGTGGAAGCCATGTTGCAATCTTGTACATTTAAATAATGGTTTTTCCCTCTAAAAGACACAGATTTACCCGGATATTATGTAAAACCATTAATAAATGATTTACATTCATGCAACGGAGAGAACACTTTCAAGGCTATGTCTTGTTTAAATCTGGCACTCATAACATTTACTATTCATATACATTCTCATGTAATTTTGTATAATTTTAAGGATTTTTCTGCTAATGACTTTATCTTGATTAGTTGTATGGCTATTTTACTCTGTAATTGTTTGTTGATAACTGATTGGGCTACCCTGGTTAACCAAATGTATATCACTTTGAGACTGTTTTGAGATTTTTACTGCATCTTTTTGTAATTATTACTGCAATTTTGCAAAAGAAACTATTAACATTAGCTGCAAAAACAACACGGAATATATGTGACCAAAGGTGGAAAAACTGCACAACCCAAGACAAATATAATATGTCATCGTCACAAATGTGTAAATTTATAATTGACAAACATATTGCCGCTTTTATGTTTTAATTATATAATGCAGATTTTTCATTGTTACACATGTAGATTTATTTGACAAATATTACGACGCTTTTAGGTTATAATTATTCAAAAACTGCCTGTGAATTCGCAAGCGCCCTACTTTGTAGAAGTTTGACTAGTATTTAATGCCGCTTCCCTTCCAATTTTGAAAATTTGAAAATGTACACTTTCTCAAAAAATACAGCAACAATTTCTATGTATATATTAGTTTGCACCTTTTTGTTAGGCATACATGTATGACGAAAAAAAAAATTACAAACTGTTTTCTTAATAATTCAATGGATATGGAAAGGTATACGGTAACACCATGTACATAAATGAGGTGGTGGGGGGAGGGGGTAAGGGTTCTGAAAAGAACCGCTGGTTTCAACTTGACGTTTCAATGGATGTTTAAAGTATTGGCTTGCTTGGTTTTTTCATTTCAAATGATTTATTAAACTTTTTTCACTATGCCTTTCATGTTTTCTTGACTAAAGTATGAAATAATTTTAAGTTGAGCAAAGACCAATTGACTAGAACAGGACTTGAACCCGCGACCTCCAGTTCAAAACTAACTATAGTCAGTTTAAACTTGATCAACCTAATATTAGTTAAAAATTACCCAGTCAGATTCCCCTGTGGTTTATAACTTGATATTTACGATAATTAAGAAGCGAATGTTGACCCATATTTACATCACATTTTGGTAATAAATTTTAACATTGTACGGAAATATTAACTGGAGATCTGCATTTTATACTGATTGTGAAATTATTGAAGAGTTTGGGTACTTTTTGTAACACAATAATACAATGCCCACAGATTTACAGTAAACTTACACAGTTTGAAGATAATGATAAAATTATATGTGATTTAAGGGCATTGCATGGTGAAGTATCAATTTATATTTGGTTTTCCGTAACACCATGTGTGTATCTTCTTGCTACATGTAGGTAAAGTTTATTCATTAGAGAACTAACGCAGAGTAGATTTTTCAGATCGTTTGGGAGACTTCTCAGATCTGAAAAGAACTGTCCTGCTTTTTTTGTCTACTAACCGGTTGGAAGGTAGGACTACTACTTTAGCTTATAGGATCCCTATTAACTGCACATTGGTCTCAACGTTCGACTAGCATGCTCTAGCCATCATCAGGTGATAAAATGATTTCCATTGAGTTGCTTATCAATTTCATTCCATCAAGAACAAAGAATCATAAAAAATGCACTTACCTGATTGGAAGAGATGTGGCTGGTTCCACCTTCGGCTTGTGCCTGTTGCCACCTATTTGATCCTCAGTACCCTGCCTGCTACCGCCGATGCCAAACCAACCACTGAGCAAAAAAAGCAAATTGTCATTACGTCAGCTTTCATTTGCAACAACTTTGTAACAATAACAAATGTCAGTAACCCTGGCCCAAGAATAAGCATTACATCAATCCTTGTGGAAGTGTCGTGGCCGAGCGATTAAGAGCATTGAATTCAAACTCTGGTGTTTCTGATCAGCAGAGTGTGGGCTCCAATCCCCAGCTGTGACACTTGTGTCCTTAAGCAAGACACATAACCATTGCTTCGTCCTTTGGATGGGCCGTAAAGCCGTTGGTTGGTCCTGTGTGTGGTGTAAAGCATGTTAAAGAACCCAGTGCACTTATCGAAAAGAGAAGGGGTTCACCCCAGTGTTCTTGGCTGTGGCTGCTGTATGCGCCGTAGCACCTTGTAAACCCTCATAAGGTGCTACATAATTGTGTCTCAGAATTCATCACTTCAATAACCTATCTATCTGGAAGTTTGTATATACTCAGCGCATAGTACTGTACTTATATTTATGGACACCCTAAAACAGATTTTGACAACTCTACACACAACCAACCTTGCAGCCGATAAGAATGCAGACTTCAGTTTACTTGCCATTGCCATGGCAACGTCAGACAATAATGGCTGGCTGATTCCCTTTAAATAGAAAGAAACATACACAAAAGAATAAACACAAATAGATACATTTGAAAACAGAATCTTTCTAAATCAACAACGAACACCACCCATTGTATTATTATTTCATGTATTGGTTGGAAACAAAAACACAAGGAAATTAATATTTTTCATGTTGGGTATTGATTCTAGTAATGGTCAGATCCTATAATTATCAGGATCTGGGGGCCAAAAGAAAAGGAACACTGTTGTAGTGAAAAATTTTAATTGTTGTCCATTTAATTAATTCATACAAAATACATTTCATAGAGCTGCATAACGCTTACCATAAGGCCAACAAAAAAAATATGTTGGATTGCCCTTTCACCTGATTTTTTGCTTGGGTCGGTCGGTAAATATTTATTTATTTTTATTTATTTTTTTGAGATGTCAAAGATTGCCCAAAACTGCATAAATGTTTCATGAAAGATCTAGTTGTCAAACAAGCATGGTATTAATCATCTTATACATCTCGCTTCAAGCACTCTTTTTGCGTCTTTATTTGTGCAAATTCCTCCAAAAACAATTTCCAAGAGTCATTTCATTCACCATGTTTTTCGTACGTTCAATAAACGAGCGATACCATATATGGGCGTTACTGGCCACAGCCCCCTCTGTTGTTCAATGGATTGTTACACTGGTTCCTTGTGAAATTGTGACGTCGGATAAACGTGCATGTGGTTTGATATGTAACACAGGCTCCTCCTATCCGTGCGTGTGAGGGAAATCGACCTACATGTACGTTGCGCTTTTGCATTTGATAATTATTTTCAACAGCAAGTAGTCGGCCGAAAACAAATATTTGTGTCAAATCTACCGTAAGCATAAAATATTCATGAAATCAAAATTCGGAAGTAAAAAAAAAGGGGGAAATACTCGCTCGGGATAGGGCAATCCAACAATTTTTTTAGGCCTAATAAGATTACCAGCTAAAATTTCTTGTCACATATCTTGTGACTGGTACCTTGCCTATTTCTACTTGGCTTTAAATTGTGAAGCAATCGGTTCTGTTTTAGCAGCTCTATGAAATTAGGCCCCTTGTCAACGGAGAGTAAATTTTCCTGTAATATCATTAGCGCTATGAATGATCTAAGATCTTGTCTCACCTCCAATGCATAGAAGAAGCCTACAAAAGGGCCGACACCCGTGGTTACATAGCGAGAGGAAGCAGGTGGCATGGCCTTGACACTCGCTGTGTATCCATGAATGATGGAGTCTGCGTTGAGCTGGTCAAAGGCACATGGCGTTACCACACCTTGAATAGGATGAAGAGGGAGAGAGACGATGCAACTAGTCAGACTCAGTTTGGGGATATAGGTGTTCAAACGAAGGCTATATATTACAATCGTTTACTACATCAAACTAGCTGGTATAATTAATGACTTGTCGGAGATATGGGGAGAGTTTGTTCCATAGTGATGGTATCGGGTGAGATTAATATAAAAACATTTTTTTTTACATTCTGGATGTTTCTAGAAATATACAAAAAAGTCCATGTCACATTATCTTCGCAGAAATATTTTACAGGAAAAACAAAATTTACTATAATAAAATAGTTCTAGTCACGTCTGGTGGTACAAACAAATGCTCTCTAACAAATAAAAGGTAGGGTCATAGATTTAATGGCCATAACAAAAATTCTTGGTAAGACGCACTGCAGCTGTTGATATTATGAACTATTTTGAGAAAGGATTTATTCACTTTGAAATAATATGGTTTGGATAATTTTTCACAAAAAAAGTTTTTGAATCTGTCAAATAATTCATGCATGAATCCTTTCTCAGATTTCTGCAGGTTGGCTGAAAACTCAATTTTCTGTGGTGTCCTTTCACGAATGCTGTGGCAAGACATGCAGTTGGTACCCGTTGTTACCTCGCTAAACATGGATAAATTCAACATTCTTAATGAAAATACTGTGACAGTAGTGGGTTTTATTTTTCTCAAAAAAAAAGACACTGTAACCAACCATAAACTTTCACTGGTGACTTTTATTTTCTTTTTTTTTCTTCATAATTTTGCCTAAAAATCAGCAACCCATTTACAAAAAAAAATTCTATGACTGACCTATAAGGGGCAAGTCTCCAATCACAATGGATGGAAGTTGATCAGTCAATTCTGGAGGTGATTCCCTGTGTCTGAGTACAACTTGACAATGCAACTACGTCAAGGACCCAAGTTTGACTTGTTTAAAGGCAGTGGACACTATTGGTAACTACTCAAAATAATTATAAACATTAAACCTCACTTTGTCACAAGTAATGAGGAGAGGTTGATAGTATAAAACATTGTGAGAAACGGCTCCCTCTGAAGTGACATTGTTGTTGAGAAAGAAGTAATTTTCCACGAATTTGATTTCGAGACCTCAGATTTAGTATTTGAGGTCACGAAATCAAACATCTGAAAGCACACAACCTCGTGTGACCATGGTGTTTTTTCTTTCATCATTATCTCGCAACTTCGACGACCAATTGAGCTCAAAACTTCACAGGTTTATTTTATGCATATGTTGAGATACACCGAGTGAGAAGACTGGTCTTTGACAATTACCAATAGTGTCCACTGTCTTTAACAGTAAGACAAGCAGATTTTGAAACAGCCCCTTGCCCCTACCCCACCAATCTCCTAAATTGTATTGCTCTCCTATTCTGGTTTTGAATTAGATATTCTTGGCGCATTTCTGAGTTGAACTTTGTTTTGCGTTTTCATCGTGTTCTCATCATGTGTTTTCTATTGTAATGTTTTTAACGATTGTGAATTATGTCGCAATGTACCCTTCCCATGGAATATGCTAATCATATTCACGCATGCGTACAGACCCTGTTGGCAAATGCCATAGAGTTGTGCACTAAGCAGACGTGCAATCGTGTCTGCGTCACGCACCCATTAGCCGTGTAAAAAAAAAAGCGCGATGTTCCCTCATTTTGCCAACCAAAACGTTAGTGCGCGTGCGCTATGTGCAATTTACATATTTCATGGGAAGGATCTATTCAGCAGTATGCTGCCATGAATTTTGTTTTTGTTTTAAATAAACCCTCCCTTCATGCAAACTTTAGTGAACTTACCACAGCTAATGTGATCCGTCGTGGCATCCTGTCTGACTAGTCCCCACTTCTTATAAGCCAGAGGAGGTGGTTGAATCTGGTCACTGCCACTGGCTGCAGCTACAAATCAAGGGGGACAAAAATATTAGCATGACTGTATACATTCTTGTTGGTCAACAGGGGCCTAACTTTAAAAAGCTTTTAAAGGTATTATACAGAACTGGTAGAGCTGACAAAATAGTCACAGACATTGTTTCTTGTTTTGTGTGATCAGATACATGAAATGAGAAACCTGTGAAAATTTGGGCTTAAAGCCATTGGACCCTTTCAGTACAGAAAAAACAAAAAGAGTTCACAGATTTACAAATAATATACAAGGTTTACAGAAGGTAATGGTGAAAGACTTCTCTTGAAATATTAATCCATGAAATGCTTTACTTTTTGAAAAACAATTAAACAATATAAATTCTCGTTAACGAGAATTCCGGATTTATTTTAAACACATGTCATGACACGGCAAAACGCGCGGAAACAAGAGTGGGTTTTCCCGTTATTTTCTCCCGACTCCGATGACCTATTGAGCCTAAATTTTCACAGGTTTGTTGTTTTATATATAAGTTGTGATACACGAAGTGTGGGACTTGGATAATACTGTTTACCGAAAGTGTATAATGGCTTTAATCCGTTGTGCGAGTCAGAAGAAAACTGTGAAAAACCATGCAAACACATTGTCCTTAATTTTGGTTGTAACAACCAAAATAACAACCAAAATCAGCTATTAGGGATTTTAACAAGGTTTTCAAATAGTTTTCTCTTTTCATTTCAGAGGGCAATATCTCAAAGAAAAAAATGGGTCTAGTATAAACTTCATAAACACTAAGCTTTCAGACTAAAATTAAACAGTGTTTTTTGTTATCCTTAACAATCCTGTATTTTACCTTCAAGCAGAAAATGTTGATAACAGTTTCATTTTGCTTAACAAAAATTATATGGAAACGAGTCATAAGATTCCCATAGTGGCAAAAGCAGACTTATTATATTTAGATGACATCACGAGAATCAAGTTGATAAAGTTGGTTGTGCTTTTTGACCAAAGAACTCACTCCATATTAGCGGCTACGGCTTTGACTTGATTGTGAACCAGCATTGAAGCATAGGATGCCCATAGCAACACCCTTAGCAAAACCCTTAGCCATAGCCATAGCCAACAATCCGTACACAGCTTAAGTCCCTTACCTCTTGCCAGTTGATTTCTGCATGCCCTGAGGGATTGGAACAGGCTGAAACCATCGATGGTTACCAGCGCGCTGGGATACAGTATCGTCAACTCTTCCTGTTGCTCGGCTATCCCAGGGTACCGGGGAATCTCATAGGTACGACACTTGAGCTTTAGAATGGGGTCCTCGTGAAGGAGCTGAGACAGCAGTAGTGCACCAGTCTAAAGATGGAAAGGTATAGTACAAGGTGGGTTCAAAATGGAAGAGTTACTCTTATTCCTACTCTAAATATTGTTACTCTTTAAGAAAAAACTTCCATTATAATTAAGGGGGTAGACAGCCTTTGAAAAAAACAGCAGGGTTGTAGCCATGCGATAATGGACCGAAGTAAAGGTTTCAAGCAGCTGTGTAGGACTGAGTAACTAGTCTTTTATTCACATCAATTACTAATATATTTTTTTGTAAAAATAAAGACAAAACTGTAATTGAACTTGTCTCCTTGTTAAAATGATATAACCAACTGGACCCAATTTCATAAAGCTGTGCAGAAAATGCTACTTAGCAAAATTCTTTGCTAAGCAAAATATAGGAGCACCAGTCCCAACAAGTGAGGTGGCAAGGGCTTATTCTGACTACCATAAGAATTCCAACTCACCTCAGTATACATACGGACATATCCAGACGTGAAGCCAACAACGACACACGTCCAGTCTGGTGCCCCGTGTGAACTGCGCTTTTGAGATGCCAGAGGTATGCACAAAACGCTGGTCACGCACTCTCTGTAATCATCCAACGTGTCACGAAATAAGAGAAATTGTACAATACAAAGTATTCCTATAAATGAGGAAAACTAGACACAAAACTGGTCACGCACTCTCTGTCACTTCAAACATGTCATGATAAAAGAGAAATAGTACAATACAAAGTATTCCTATACATGAGAAAAACTAGACATAAAGTGAATAGCAACGTTTCCTTAGTAATGATGAAAGACTTCCTTCATATACCCGAAAAGTGTTCATGCTAAATGTAGACAATTCACACAAATAATTTGTATGTTTAAGATTAGTGCAGAGTACATTACATTTTCTTTTTAGCCTTAAGCTTGAACATTTTAAGAAAGTTTAGGTATGAGTACAGCTTTGTCTCTTTGGTATTTCCTTGGATTCAACAGTTTTTCACATGGAAATATTTCTCTGGCGGATTGGTGCAGCTAGTTTTAACATTCTCAACAAATTATTATCGCTCTCGAGAAAATATGGCTTTTGATTACCATAACCACTCACCAAACCTCGTATAGACCCCTAGAACGCACATCCGAACAATGTGCATCTACCATTTCAACTTTTTGGGAGTGTATTCCTTTGTGCACATTTTGGATCCAAATTTACCCCCAAAATGGCAGACAAGATGGGCGTCTTCAAGTGCTAGTTAATGATGTAGTGATTGGGAACTCTGAACTCACCCTTCGTCCTGATTGAGAGCTCCTTTATAGACAGTGTGATATCGATAATCTATCCCATCGTCATCCCTGGGGTCCCATTTCTCTGCAGGAGAAAATCAACCAAAATGAACAACTTTTTTTTATTAATGCATTCATTTGTGCCCTTGCATAGTATTTCCTTCTGCAGCATTCTCCCTTAACAGTGGTTCGCCGGCAAAATTCCATTTACAACACCCGAAGACCAGTCAAAATCCTCTCAACTAGTTCTGTGTTGAAAATCACCCCTATGTGCAATATGAAATATGGACTAGTGAAACAAATTCTGGACTAGAGTGAGCCATCATGCAAACTAGTACCTTCTGCTTTTTACTGACAAAGTTATGGGCAAACCAAATTTTATCAGCAAAAACAAAACAAAAACAATAGTAGTAATAGTAATAACTTGTTCTTATATAGGCCTAGTGCATTTTTAAAACAACTTATCAAAGTCAATAAGATTCCTGGGGTCGATTTCACAAAGAGTTAGGACTAGTCCTAACTTAGGACTAGTGAGATATACACATTGCATGGATAGTCCTAAGTTAGGGCGAGTAACTGGTCCTAACTCGAGCTAAGACTAGTCCTAACTCTTTGTGAAATCCACCCCTGTAATCTTTCTGGACGCCAAGCTGCCATGACACTCAGAAGGCTATTACAAACACAATATCAACCTGTACCCTCGCAGGTATCCATTTATACCCCTAGTATCATTTAGTATGTCCTATGATAAAGGCCTATGATAAGCATTCCTATTAAATATGAAGTATGGACTGGACTGGTGACAAAAATGCTGACTAGGGTGAACCATCATGCAAACTAGTCCCTTCTACCGTTTTTTCCTGCGGATAAGACGCGTCTTATCTGACTTTTTAGACCCCAAAAACATCGATGCGTCTTATCTTTCGGTGCGCCTTGTCTGCTGACGATTGATTTTTTTTTTATGAACACTGCGTGAAATAAAAAATACCTTCATGTCCAGTTCAAATCAACGATCTTTGTGTGAAGAATCCTTACTCAATAATGCGGTCGAACAAGACTATTCAGACACTGTGACCGTATTTTCGTTCGAACAATGCCGCAATCCCCCAGACGGTCCAATTATTCCAACAATGCTGCAACGTGTTTATTCCCCATGACCGTGCTTTCATTCCATTAATGCCGCAATGCATCTAGCTTTCGGTCCAACAGACGTCGGCAGTGTACAAACGTTTTTCTGTGTGGCCGGGTATTCGTTCCGAAAACGATTGATAGTCAATAACTTCATACAAACGTCATTCACCCAACCGCTATTGTGTGGTAAACTTTGAGGGTTTATTTTATTTTATTGCTTCAAAACTTCGGGTAGGAACGGTGGTTAAAATCATGGTTGCCCTTGCATGAAACTTGCCTGTAAAATCAACGATGTCCAAGTTCAGACTCGAAAATTTCTCAAAACGACACAGAAAATTAGCCCCAAAACGCAACCGTTCCAAGGTCTGTAAATTTAATCACGCAACACAAAAGCAGATATCACGCCTATAGTCGTTGTTACTGTGAGTGTGACAATAAATACAAGAAACATTGAACGCTAGAGGGCGTTTTGGAACATTGTAATAGCGTGAGGTTAATTGCCCTCTATTGGTAAAAATTACGTGAACCAGCAATAAACGCATTGAGACAAGACTCGACGTGTCTGGGCTAGACTGCGCCCCTGTCTTTATCCGGAAGGTCCCTGCCGCTAGATCCAGTGATTCCCTTTGGATACAATGAACGTGCAGTGATATAGATGCCCAATAGTCACTGCTCTCAAGTCCGCAATGGAATTTGACTGCATACGTTCAGGCTATGTCTGGGCATGCTTGGGATCCGCACAGTCACGTGGGAATTTTGGCGCATTTCCAGGCAGCGCAAATGCGACGGCTTAGCGCAACCCGTCGGCGAACATCGTTCAATACGGTGCCCACATGGTCTCCAACATCTGTTGTGCAATCTCGAGATTGAGCAGCGCAATCCACTGTGTACATGTGCATATTAATGTGCATGCAGCGACATCCCGGCCGGAGGATACATTACTACACCCACACGCTACGTCCGTCTGTCGTTGCAATGTATCTGTATCAGCAAAGATCCTCGTAGTTTGTGGGGACGTCGGGTGTGTCCAGGGAGGCATTGTGTTCATGTTGCAAATAAAAATAACTTCAGACAGTGCGTGGACCATGGTTTCTGCCCGCTGATTGGGCCGAACTTTATGTTATTTACAATATACAGCGTTGGCTGATTTGATAAAGGTCGGTATACGTAGGTTCTCAAAGGCAACAAATTACGTCTTTGTGTCAATGTACCCACACCGGGTGGCGCCAGGTGTTCTTTTGTTTGCGGTTAAACGTGCGCCTTGTGCGGCGGTGCGCCTTGTCTGCTGACGTTTGAAATTTTTTAGGTCATTTTAGCGTCCTGCGCCTTGTCCGCCGAGCGTCTTATCCGCAGGAAAATACGGTAGTTGAAAGCACCTGTACACTCAAAAGTTTGCTTCGGATACCTGACCTGCACCCGGGTACCTGACCCCTTATAGTATCCTGACAACATCAATATGGAACCACAGCAGAACCTGACTATTTTTCACGTGAGAAGTCCGTCATCTGCTAGGTTTTCTGTATTGTTTTAAATGTGATTTTTCAGGGTGAAGGACTAAAAATGAGCCTTAGTATCCACTATTTTCGGATTCAGCACCCCCAAATTAGTTAATTCAGGTATGTTACCAACTTTTACTAAAAAATGTTGCTCAAAGTTTTTTTTTTTTAATCTGGTCTAGACTATAATGAAAATGAAAAGCACTTACGTTGCAGGAATACCACCCTCTCCTCATACGCCATGACCATCAGGTCATTTGTTGGAGACAAAGACATTTGACATTCTTGCAACCAATTCTCCTGCTCATCTTTCTTTTCTTCTTTACTCTCCTCCTCCTGGAGACAAAACAATGAGAATTTTACAATTTTGCTGGAGGATAATAATTTATTTGTAATGTTTTATTGTAACATGCAAATTTGCAAAATATATACAGTGAAATGCATTTTGAATTTGCGTGTCTAAAAATGTATTTTTACTTAAAGCCATTATACACTTTCGGTAAACAGTATTGTCCAAGTCCAACACTTCGTGTATCACATAATCCTGTGGAAATTTAGGCTCAATCGGACATCAGAGTCGGGAGAAAATAACGGGAAAACCCACTCCTGTTTTCGTGTCATGACATTGTCTTTATAACAAATCCATAATTCTCGCTAACGAGAATTTATATTGTTTTACCGTTTTCTCAAAAAGTAAAGCATTTTATGGACTAATATTTCAGGAGAAGTCTTTCACCATTACTTTCTGTAAACCCTGTAAATTATTTGTAAATCTGTACACCTTTTTTTGTTTGTTCTGTACCGGGTCCAATGGCTTTAAATACACACACAAAATACACACTTTTTATTTCACTTTTTGAGGGTAGAGTCAATTAATCACTGCCCTCCAGATGAAAACCAATAACAGCAATACCCTACAAGGCAGTACTTAAGCAGCATCTAGCAACATAGTCCTGCATTCTCATGAAAAAGATCACAGCATATCGATCAAAACGTTTAGTGGCTAATCACCGGTTCTTTTCAGAACAAACGCAAGTGCTTGGAAGTTTCTCAAAAGAGATATTAACACTTCAATCCTGGCGCAAACTTAAAAAGATCACAGCATACCGATCAAAACGTTTAGTGGCTAATCACCAGTTCTTTTCAGAACCAACACAAGTGCTTGGAAGTTTCTCAAAAGAGATATTCACACTTCAATCCTGGCGCAAACTTAAGCCTCCGCTGAGCACGCAAACTTGATAGCCGAATTAAATTTCCCACGCAAATTTCACTCCAAAAAGCTTGAAGTTCACATGGCCTGTAATGTATCACTGTGGCACTACTTTATGAACGGCTCATGAATATATATATATAGTGCACAGTCCATGTATGTATACAGGTCAAAGGTTATGTGAATAAACCACTTCTCAAAATGGCAGCTACTGTGTGCTAGGCTACTCTGACACTTAAGTATTTCCCCACGTAAATACACCACATGGCCCATCTTGAAGATTGCGCGTGCCAGCTTCAAGCTTGCGGGGGGTTGCTAGTATTGATCCGGCCCCCTTGGATCTATTTATACTTACTTCTTCATCTTGGTTCCATCCCCAGTCAGCATCATCCCAACCATCTGAAGAAAAAAAATATATTTTAATATATAGTTGAAACATTTTACCAAAAAAAGCATCTCATGCAATCAAGCTTTGAATGTTGTTGCAGTTTTTGGTATGTATTTCATAATGTAAAATAATACCACTATCAATCTAAGTAGCATACTTTGCCGACATTTCTGAAATTTCGAGCCTGAAATTAAACAGTAGGTCAAGGAGGCCATGACCTTCATTGCCCCGTTAATGGCGCTGGTGTTCCTTCAACATGTTCCCAGACTTTAAAGCTTTCCAATGGAAGTGCCCTTTGCACAATGAAATGGTCCTGAACTCAAAGTTCAACCCAAATCAGTTCATTTGTTATGTGAGTTGAGCCAATTGTCAAGATTCAATTTGTCTTGTCATGTCTTGCAAACTTGACGTATTGCAATGAACATGCTTTGTGATGCATTTCAAGCTCCTTTTGTTATAGTGTTTAAACACATGTTCTGGCTCTGTATTGGCCTGCAATGAATGTGTATTGTTGTGTCAGACGGGGGTACAATGTAGTCAGTTATGTCATTTATTTATCATTCCCTTGCCAGCCATCATTGGCCTGCAAGGAATGTGTTCACATTGTTAGTATCATTATTTCCCCTCAATTTAGCTTTAATGATTACTAGTACATTTAAAATAACAAAGAGTTGCCTATTGGGTATAAAACCAAGGCACCAAATCTAGATTTGTGGCATTCTAGAACTGTGGCTTGGGACATCAGCGTGGTCGGACGGCGGCTCTAAACTTTCTATGTGTAAACTGAAGGCTCTCAGTACAATTTACAAAAGTACTAGCACAGATAGTGGTCAGCCTATGTATTTATTTCTGTATAGTTTATTATCTGCACATCGTCCGGCCTGGTTCATAATGTTAAGGTAATGTTGTATTTATTTATTTATTAGTTAGGTGAGGAGTGTCCTTAAATTCCCCCAACTCAGCCAGTTGCTTTGTTTTGCTGTATTATTAATTGACTTTATGTATTATTTTGTTCAATTACAAGATGAGCGTGTACCTGCATCAGACCTACCAAGTCTCATGCATTAGGCGTGACACTCACGCATTAGGGATCTGTCTCACGCTCACACGCACAGCAACCATTTTCTCACGCATTGGGGCCAGACCGGGAAAAAAATTAAAATTAACGCCAATGCATTGCCAAAAAATCGCGCTCGCGTGTACAAAAACGCAATCTTCAATGTTTGCATAATTTTTAGATTGCACGCAGTTTATCAGAATCATCAACTTGAGCTGCCGTACAAACAGAGCGCAAATTTGCAGATTGCGCACGCTTTTGCTCTCCCAGCAGGTTCAGCTAAAATTCGGCAGAGCGCAAAAAGCTTATTGTGCACAAGTTTTTCCCGATTAGTTAAGGACATTCGCTAAATGCGCTCCACTAGCGAACGAAGTGAGCGGAGGATTTTGGACATCATTTTCAGTCCTGTGCACCTCATGTGAGTTTGAATTATTCTGAAGAGGTTTTTGATGCATTTTAGAACACTTTTTTGTCCACAACTAAATTTCTCCAATTTGTTTTGTTTGATTAAAAAAAAAAAAAGTTGGGCGGCAATTTCGAAAGGCCTTCTAAAACTGGCAAAAAAAATTCCGGGGGGGGGGGGGGGGGAGCTTTAAAAAATCTCACGCATAGCTGGCCTCTGGACTTGGCATCTTTGCTACGCCACGATCGCATTCCAAACTGCATCATGCCTATGCACAGGAATGCTTTATTTACTTGTCACTGTCCCATCATTTTCTGGGTTAGTTTTGTGTGTTCTTCGTGACGATCTTTGGATGTACGTCGAAGCACAACTACCTCCACCGTCGAAGGATTTGCCTGATCCATATGTTGGTTGTTTATAATTTATGGATAGACTGGATCCTTATGCTGCGTCGTAGTAAAACGTTTTTATAAACAAAGCACCAGTCTACTTACAACATTGTGCGACAATGTCACGAAGATGTGACAGTTGCAATGGCTGGAAACACGTACGCGCTGGCCTTTTGCCGCTTGTGGGTTTTTTAATCATTTTTCGCTAAGGGAGCGTCTCAAAAGTCGGAACGGTAGGAACGTTCTTTTTGGATCGCAAGAGTATCCCCGCCGCTTTACTTGGACTGGTCCTTTGGACCGCCAGAGCGATCTTTTGGATCGTTCCAAATGCGTGACCGCGTCCAATCTCATGTTAGAACGTTCCTAATGTCATGATGTTGCGATCCTGCGGGCATATGCCCGCAGGAACGTTCTTTTGCGCTAGGAACGTGCCCGACTTTTGAGACGCTCCCTAATTACATTTTGATGATTTTATTTTACAGCAACCATCTATAAAAACATTATTGATGATTCTACAGCCCTAAATTGCATAAACGGTGAGCCGGTGTGTCCCTTTAACACTGAAGTGTGGTTGGAACCAGCGATGGAACAAGCGAAATGGTAGTCTCGCCACAACCTGCTCGCCAAATGCATGCGCGTGGTGACCGGCGGTGGGGCCCAGGTGTGATACATCAAAGATCCAATTATAGAAATTTCGACTCGAGTCTCGTGCGTTATGGCCGAAGAACATTTAGAAAAAAATGCTTCAAATCGTGAAAAATATCGGGAAGAATGGCATCAGTTTAATTTGCGTTCGCGCTCTTTCAGCAGAGAATTCACTTCACCAGTTCAAGTCAGTAGTCTACCAAAGTTGAAACGGCGTAGGAAAGACAAAAAGTCATCCATGGCAAAACAACAAAGCGAGCCATGGCAAAGCAAGACAACGACATCTGCAGCAGGCACTTCAAGTTCAACTATGCAGTCAACGGCCATGGGGGTGGACATGGAGTCTTCATCCGAGGAGCCTTCATCCGTAGACTCTCCCAAAGAAGAAGTCTCACTCTCTGAAGAATTCAGTTCTGAATTGGTCTGAATTTGAGACCAATTCAGAACTGACTCCGCGGCAGTACAGTTATTACGATCCTATAAGCTAAAGTAGTAGTCCAGACAAATTTCTATACCATCCGCCCTGGTAATAGTTAAAAAGCAGGACAGTTCTTTTCAGTACTGAGAAGTCTCCCGAACCTCCGATTATCTACTCCACGGCAGTAGAATAAGCAAGACAGTTCCCTAAGAACAACTCTACCTGGCAAGTAGATACACACATGGTGTTACCATATGGTTGTGTAGTTTCCCATTGACTTGTGTATGGTTGTGTAGTTTCCCATTGACTTGTGTATGGTTGTGTAGTTTCCCATTGACTTGTGTATGGTTGTGAAGTGTCCCATTGACTTGTGTATGGTTGTGTTGTTTCCCATTGACATGTGTATGGTTGTGTAGTTTCCCATTGACTTGTGTATGGTTGTGTAGTTTCCCATTGACATGTGTATGGTTGTGTAGTTTCCCATTGACTTGTGTATGGTTGTGAAGTGTCCCAATGACTTGTGTATGGTTGTGTAGTTTCCCATTGACTTGTGTAGGAATATATATTTGGTTTGCGGTAACATCATGTGTGTATCTACTTGCCAGGTAGAGTTGTTCTTAGGGAACTGTCTTGCTTTATTCTACTGCCGAGGAGTAAATAATCGGAGGTTCGGGAGACTTCTCAGTTGTATCGTTGTGTAGTTTCCCATTGACTTGTGTATGGTTGTGTAGTTTCCCATTGACTTGTGTATGGTTGTGAAGTGTCCCATTGACTTGTGTATGGTTGTGTAGTTTCCCATTGACTTGTGTATGGTTGTGTAGTTTCCGATTGACTTGTGTATGGTTGTGTAGTTTCCCATTGACATGTGTATGGTTGTGTAGTTTCCCATTGACTTGTGTATGGTTGTGTAGTTTCCCATTGACTTGTGTATGGTTGTGTAGTTTCTCATTGACTTGTGTATGGTTGTGAACTGCCCATTGACTTGTGTATGGTTGTGAACTGCCCATTGACTTGTGTATGGTTGTGTAGTTTCCCATTGACTTGTGTATGGTTGTGTAGTTTCCCATTGACTTGTGTATGGTTGTGAAGTGTCCCATTGACTTGTGTATGGTTGTGTTGTTTCCCATTGACTTGTGTATGATTGTGTAGTTTCCCATTGACATGTGTATGGTTGTGTAGTTTCCCATTGACTTGTGTATGGTTGTGAAGTGTCCCATTGATTTGTGTATGGTTGTGTAGTTTCCCATTGACTTGTGTATGGTTGTGTAGTTTCACATTGACTTGTGTATGGTTGTGTTGTTTCCCATTGACTTGTGTATGGTTGTGTTGTTTCCCATTGACTTGTGTATGGTTGTGAAGTGTCCAATTGACTTGTGTATGGTTGTGTTGTTTCCCATTGACTTGTGTATGGTTGTGTAGTTCCCATTGACTTGTGTATGGTTGTGTAGTTTCCCATTGACTTGTGTATGGTTGTGTAGTTTCCCATTGACATGTGTATGGTTGTGTAGTTTCCCATTGACTTGTGTATGGTTGTGAAGTGTCCCATTGACTTGTGTATGGTTGTGTAGTTTCCCATTGACTTGTGTATGGTTGTGTAGTTTCCCATTGACTTGTGTATGGTTGTGTAGTTTCCCATTGACTTGTGTATGGTTGGGAAGTGTCCCATTGACTTGTGTATGGTTATGTTGTTTCCCATTGACTTGTGTATGGTTGTGTAGTTTCACATTGACTTGTGTATGGTTGTGTTGTTTCCCATTGACTTGTGTATGGTTGTGTTGTTTCCCATTGACTTGTGTATGGTTGTGAAGTGTCCAATTGACTTGTGTATGGTTGTGTTGTTTCCCATTGACTTGTGTATGGTTGTGTAGTTCCCATTGACTTGTGTATGGTTGTGTAGTTTCCCATTGACTTGTGTATGGTTGTGTAGTTTCCCATTGACATGTGTATGGTTGTGTAGTTTCCCATTGACTTGTGTATGGTTGTGAAGTGTCCCATTGACTTGTGTATGGTTGTGTAGTTTCCCATTGACTTGTGTATGGTTGTGTAGTTTCCCATTGACTTGTGTATGGTTGTGTAGTTTCCCATTGACTTGTGTATGGTTGTGAAGTGTCCCATTGACTTGTGTATGTGTAACCCGGAAAAAGGGTACACTTAGAAAAAGAATGAATAAAACTTAATAAAAATGCTAACTATGGGGGCACTCGCTTGAACAAATGAGAGAAACCAAGATCGGATAGGGCTAAGACGCGAGGAGATGCAAAAAAATAGGAACAGTGACTCAAAATGTAGATTTCTCAACAACAAAAATAAAAAAATAGCTTTATTGACTATAAACCAAAAACCTTTAGACCGAAAACTCTTGACCTAAACCTTCTTAAATTAAACCAGTCAAACCTAAATCAGGATATCTAACTGAAACTCAAAAACCAAAACTAAACTAGAGTAAAACTAAAACCCAAACACAGTTAAACCAGATTAAAACTAAAACACAGTGCCAAAGAAAAGTTACAAATTAAAATCAAAATGGCTTTAGGAAACCTGTGTAAATAAAACAACAAGAAATACAATTGATTAAAATACAGTTCTATCAAGTTTAGGAAGAACACATGGTCTTTAAAAAATGCAATCCAATGTTTAAGAAAAAGTAACTTCCAAAGAATCACAGGAATATTACAATTTGTCAAGATATTTATACAATAACAAATGAAAGTATATGCTTACCGAGTCCAGAATAGCAGAAAATACACTTGAAGATGGCAAAATTACATGGTGAAGAAAAACAAAACTTGAAGAAGAGAGCTAGAACACATGTGCTCCTTGCGCTGCCAGGCTGCTATCTGATTATAATTATATACAATGCACTGGATGGGTGACTTCACTACCAAAGGATTAGGAACTGTTTACAAACATGTAACAAAAGACTTCTAAGAAATAACAAACTACATGTACAGGGGTGCAATAAAACAGGAAAGGGCAATTAACTAGAACCTGGAATTAATTAACTTGAATAACAACACAATGAATTTTCTACCCCTACTACACTCACCACTACTTAAAACCATTGTTGTCCTCAACAATGTTAGTTTTACACAAAAAGAAACTGAAATGAATTCACAGCAAAAATGAATTTAATACAAAAGAAAACATAGATACAAAAATCAAGGCCAAAAATAACTTAGACGAGCCAAACGTATTAATTCCCGGAAACCCTTAATGTTGAATAAAGCCTGTATACTATGTAAAATCGGCCACATCATCGTCTTGGGCAAAACCTCCAACACCGGCTCCTCCTTGCCTTGCCGATAGCACAATGTACCCTCTTTGATTTCGAGGTTGTCCCAAGAGTGCAACAGCCTCTTGACCGCTCCTGGTTCACGTTTCAGCTGATGGGGGCTGGGCTGCTTTTGACCAGAAGATTTCAACTCCACGACTCTGGAGATGACCGTATCTTTAATTTGGGCTGATTTCACGTCAGGGGGAGGAGTTGGCAGGATTGCTTCCTCTACTGCTGTGGTCGAATCTACCTGTTGAAACGATGACGGGCTATAATAAACTGTTGTTGGTGTGGATTGGCCATCAAACTCTCGCCATTGCCTCTGGCAACTTCGGGGTACTTTACTGCACCAAGCAGAACTTCTCCTCTGGCGGTGACTTCCATCCATCTGCATCTGCAGGCTTACCAACAGTTCTCCTTGTCGTTGCTGCTGAGCAACGATGACTCCAAGGAGATCCTTCACCGTCTCTAACAAGCTCCTCTCCTTAGCAGGCTCCTCCATCGACGGAACTGAAGGTCTTTCTGCCGGTTGTGGGTCAAACCCACACATTTGAAGAGTGGTCATAATGGGCACAACCACTGGTTGCAGTATACCCTCATCCCAACCAAATCCAGGGGGTGGTTGCAGGATACCCTCATCCCAACCAAATCCTGGGGGTGGGGATATACATGGCGTCCCATCTGGCAAAATGGTGGAACTCGGCCGTTCAACCATAGTGAAATAAAATGCTCCTTTACTCTGACACTGTGTTTGTAACCCTAAAACTAATGACCGTCCCTACTTTTTAACAAGACCTGGCTAAGTTCTTAAGGAACATAAACCCTACCCGGATTCTCCACCAAAAAAAATGTAACCCGGAAAAAGGGTACACTTTGAAAAAGAATGAATAAAACTAAATAAAAATGCTAACTATGGGGGCACTCGCTTGAACAAATGAGAGAAACCAAGATCGGATAGGGCTAAGACGCGAGGAGATGCAAAAAAATAGGAACAGTGACTCAAAATGTAGATTTCTCAACAACAAAAATAAAAAAATAGCTTTATTGACTATAAACCAAAAACCTTTAGACCGAAAACTCTTGACCTAAACCTTCTTAAATTAAACCAGTCAAACCTAAATCAGGATATCTAACTGAAACTCAAAAACCAAAACTAAACTAGAGTAAAACTAAAACCCAAACACAGTTAAACCAGATTAAAACTAAAACACAGTGCCAAAGAAAAGTTACAAATTAAAATCAAAATGGCTTTAGGAAACCTGTGTAAATAAAACAACAAGAAATACAATTGATTAAAATACAGTTCTATCAAGTTTAGGAAGAACACATGGTCTTTAAAAAATGCAATCCAATGTTTAAGAAAAAGTAACTTCCAAAGAATCACAGGAATATTACAATTTGTCAAGATATTTATACAATAACAAATGAAAGTATATGCTTACCGAGTCCAGAATAGCAGAAAATACACTTGAAGATGGCAAAATTACATGGTGAAGAAAAACAAAACTTGAAGAAGAGAGCTAGAACACATGTGCTCCTTGCGCTGCCAGGCTGCTATCTGATTATAATTATATACAATGCACTGGATGGGTGACTTCACTACCAAAGGATTAGGAACTGTTTACAAACATGTAACAAAAGACTTCTAAGAAATAACAAACTACATGTACAGGGGTGCAATAAAACAGGAAAGGGCAATTAACTAGAACCTGGAATTAATTAACTTGAATAACAACACAATGAATTTTCTACCCCTACTACATATGGTTATGTTGTTTCCCATTGACTTGTGTATGGTTGTGTAGTTTCCCATTGACATGTGTATGGTTGTGTAGTTTCCCATTGACTTGTGTATGGTTGTGAAGTGTACCATTGACTTGTGTATGGTTGTGTTGTTTCCCATTGACTTGTGTATGGTTGTGTAGTTTCCCATTCTCATGTGTATGGTTGTGTAGTTTCCCATTGACTTGTGTATGGTTGTGAAGTGTCCCATTGACTTGTGTATGGTTGTGTTGTTTCCCATTGACTTGTGTATGGTTGTGTAGTTTCCCATTGACTTGTGTATGGTTGTGTAGTTTCACATTGACTTGTGTATGGTTGAGTTGTTTGCCATTGACCTGTGTATGGTTGTGTTGTTTCCCATTGACTTGTTTATGGTTGTGTAGTTTCCCATTGACTTGTGTATGGTTGTGTAGTTTCCCATTGACATGTGTATGGTTGTGTAGTTTCCCATTGACTTGTGTATGGTTGTGAAGTGTCCCATTGACTTGTGTATGGTTGTATTGTTTCCCATTGACTTGTTTATGGTTGTGTAGTTTCCCATTGACTTGTGTATGGTTGTGTAGTTTCCCATTGACATGTGTATGGTTGTGTAGTTTCCCATTGACTTGTGTATGGTTGTGAAGTGTCCCATTGACTTGTGTATGGTTGTGTAGTTTCCCATTGACTTGTGTATGGTTGTGTAGTTTCCCATTGACTTGTGTATGGTTGTGTAGTTTCCCATTGACTTGTGTATGGTTGTGAAGTGTCCCATTGACTTGTGTACGGTTGTGTTGTTTCCCATTGACTTGTGTATGGTTGTGTAGTTTCCCATTGACTTGTGTATGGTTGTGTAGTTTCCCATTGACATGTGTATGGTTGTGTTGTTTCAAATTGACTTGTGTATGATTGTGAAGTGTCCCATTGACTTGTGTATGGTTGTGTAGTGTCCCATTGACTTGTGTATGGTTGTGTAGTTTCCCATTGACTTGTGTATGGTTGTGTAGTTTCCCATTGACTTGTGTATGGTTGTGAAGTGTCCCATTGACTTGTGTATGGTTGTGTTGTTTCAAATTGACTTGTGTATGGTTGTGTAGTGTCCCATTGACTTGTGTATGGTTGTGTTGTTTCCCATTGACTTGTGTATGATTGTGTAGTTTCCCATTGACTTGTGTATGGTTGTGTAGTTTCACATTGACTTGTGTATGGTTGTGTTTTTTCCCATTGACTTGTGTATGGTTGTGTAGTTTCCCATTGACTTGTGTATGGTTGTGTAGTTTCCCATTGACTTGTGTATGGTTGTGTAGTTTCCCACTGACTTGTGTATGGTTGTGAAGTGTCCCATTGACTTGTGTATGGTTGTGAAGTGTCCCATTGACTTGTGTATGGTTGTGTTGTTTCCCATTGACTTGTGTATGGTTGTGTAGTTTCCCATTGACTTGTGTATGGTTGTGTAGTTTCCCATTGACATGTGTATGGTTGTGTAGTTTCCCATTGACTTGTGTATGGGTGTGAAGTGTCCCACTGACTTGTGTATGGTTGTGTAGTTTCCCATTGACTTGTGTATAGTTGTGTAGTTTCCCATTGACTTGTGTATGGTTGTGTAGTTTCCCATTGACTTGTGTATGGTTGTGAAGTGTCCCATTGACTTGTGTATGGTTGTGTAGTTTCCCATTGACTTGTGTATGGTTGTGTAGTTTCCCATTAACTTGTGTATGGTTGTGAAGTGTCCCATTGACTTGTGTATAGTTGTGTAGTTTCCCATTGACATGTGTATGGTTGTGTAGTTTTCCATTGACATGTGTATGGTTGTGTAGTTTCCCATTGACTTGTGTATGGTTGGAGCCAAAATTTTCAACCGGATGCTGTTGAACAGAATCAGACCTCATCTGGACCCTCTACTGCGATGGAATCAAAATGGCTTTAGACAAAAGAGGTCAACTGTCTCCCAAATTCTGGCACTCAGACGAATCATCGAGGGCATGAAGTCAAAGAACCTGCCATTGGCTCTTGTGTTTGTAGACTATTCAAAGGCCTTCGACTCCATCCACAGAGAATGAATGTTCAACATCTTACAAGCATCTGGTATTCCAACAAGTATAATTGAAGCCATTAAGGTAATATATGACGACTCCTCTGCATCAGTAATCACACCAGATGGTGAAACGGAATCCTTCCAGACCCATGCTGGCGTACTCCAGGGCGACACTTTAGCACCTTTCCTCTTCGTGGTTGTGCTGGATTATATAATGAGGCACGCTTTACGAGGTATTCAGCAGGAAACAGGAATTGTGCTTAAAGCAAGAAAGAGCAGTCGTTATCCAGAGATCCGTCTCCATGATCTGGACTTTGCTGATGATGTAGCACTCTTGTCAACATCAATTGACACTGCAGAATCATTACTTCACAGTATTGAGGAGGCTTCCAATTGTGTCGGGCTTCATCTAAACACAGGAAAAACGAAGACTCTCCTCGTGAATATTCCTCCAACATCCAGTATACAGACTCGTGATGGTAGGAAACTTAAAACTGTTTCAGATTTCAAATACCTCGGTTCGTCACTACCTGACTCATTCCAAGATTTCAAATGCAGGAAAGCGCAAGCATGGTCAGCATGTAACCAATTAGATAAGATCTGGAAGTCTGATCTTGACAGAGCTATCAAAATCAAGTTCTTCAGGGCCTGTGTTGAAAGCATCTTGCTATATGGAGCCGAAACATGGACAACAACACAAAAAATGAATGATCGCATCAACGGTTGCTACACTCAACTGCTGCGTAGAGTTCTCAACATCCACTGGCGGGACCATACTACAAACAGGGAGGTTTATGGCAATCTACCACCACTTTCCGAGACCATAATGCAGAGACGTCTCCAGTTTGCTGGCCACTGTTTGCGAACAGCGGATCAACCTATATCGCATCTGGTCTTCTGGAATCCCCCTGGCGTACATCCAAATCGCGGCAGGAGGAAAATAAGCTACACTGACACCATCACTCGAGACACAAATCTCAATCAAAACGAGACTCAACAACTCATGAGGGACAAAGCAACCTGGCACCACTTCATCAAAGCTGCTTCTGCTATTCCGTCTAAGGACGACGGATGATGATGATGATGTGTGTGGTTGTGTAGTTTCCCATTGACATGTGTATGGTTGTGTAGTTTCCCATTGACTTGTGTATGGTTGTGAAGTGTCCCATTGACTTGTGTATGGTTATGTTGTTTCCCATTGACTTGTGTATGGTTGTGTAGTTTCCCATTGACTTGTGTATGGTTGTGTTGTTTCCCATTGACTTGTGTATGGTTGTGTTGTTTCCCATTGACTTGTGTATGGTTGTGTAGTTTCCCATTGACTTGTGTATGGTTGCTTATGAGTCAACTCGGTCCCAAGTCAACTCGGTCCCAGTCAACTCGGTCCCAAGTCAACTCGGTCCCAAGTCAACTCAATCTCAAGTCAACTCGGTCCCAAGTAAACTCGGTCCCAAGTCAACTCGGTCCGTATGGTTGACGGGAAATAATTGAATTGGAAAGAAAAAAAACTACTGTCCTTTGACTTTGTACATAAAATGGGATAAGTGTGCACCAATATTCGGGGTATAATATTCGATGCCTTCAATGGCAACCCATTTGTTTATATTCAACATTCACGTTTGAAAATTACCGATTGTGTCGGCCAATAAATTTCAACTAAAAAAAAGATCTTCAAAATGTCTCTTTGCTTTCAACCAGTCTGTATGGCTCTCAACAATTCATTAATTGACAAACATTAACAATTGAATCCTCTTTGATTTCTTTTTAAGTAACTTACATTTAAAAACGAAATAAAAACCAAAATCTACTAATTAAAAAACGAAAACTATTAAGGAAAATAGTGTTGTTTGGTCGAAAATAAATAACAAATATAATATTGTTCAATTATAACTTGGGTTGCGGTCCCTCCCCGCCCTCCCTCCCGCCCGTGCAAGCTTCCCTGCCTTCTTTGGGACCGAGTTGTCTTGGGACCGAGTTGACTTGGGACCGAGTTGACTTGGGACCGAGTTGACTTGGGATCGAGATGACTTGGGACCGAGTTGACTGGGACCGAGTTGGCTTGGGACCGAGTTGACCGGTACCCGTATGGTTGTGTTGTTTCCCATTGACTTGTGTATGGTTGTGTAGTTTCCCATTGACTTGTGTATGGTTGTGTAGTTTCACATTGACTTGTGTATGGTTGTGTAGTTTCCCATTGACTTGTGTATGGTTGTGTAGTTTCCCATTGACTTGTGTATGGTTGTGTAGTTTCCCATTGACATGTGTATGGTTGTGTAGTTTCCCATTGACTTGTGTATAGTTGTGAAGTGTCCATTGACTTGTGTAGGTTGTGTAGTTTCCCATTGACTTGTGTATGGTTGTGTAGTTTCCCATTGACATGTGTATGGTTGTGTAGTTTCCCATTGACTTGTGTATGGTTGTGTAGTTTCCCATTGACTTGTGTATGGTTGTGTAGTTTCCCATTGACTTGTGTATGGTTGTGTACAGTCGACTCCCGTTATTACGAGCTCGCATGTTATGAGGTTCCGGTTGATACGAGGTTGTTTGCCGGTCCCTAACGGCCCCATGCGTGTTTCAATGCATTAAAATACTGACTATACGAGCACGGTAGTAGCAAGAACACAGTTATAACGAGGTAATTTGGGAGACCCATTACGAGCAAAACATTGTTTAAAACCCTTCTATAACGAGAACAATTCAAAAACCAACAAAGGAAATACCTGTACAGCTGGTGAAGTCGATATTTGTGGCTCTTAAGACATACAATAGAGGTGTGAAGTGGACGCTACCGCTAGCATCACTAATCCGAAATCAGGAGTCACGAGTCAGCAAGCAAGGTTGTTAATTCCAAACTCCGGCGATGGTGGGATTAGGAGGTTTGCATGGTTCAAACATTGGAGAAATCTTAAGAAAAGATACTGATCCACTGAGTTTATAAGCGCATTATAAACTTTCAGAAGAAAAAAAAACTCCTGCAACTTACAAGCAAAACTAGTTGCGTGATCAATATTATTGAATGCAAAGCAAGATTTTACCTGGTATCCCACATTGGCAATGAACCATTTAACATGACACAGGTGTTTACCAATGAAAATCAAGATTCTATTTTTTTTTTGCTGCGGCGAGTGTATTGCACACACACATGCACAAAACAACACGATCTTCCCTGGTGTCTCGCGTTAGCAATGAACCTTCTATTATTACACTAGTGGTTACCAATGAAAATGATCCAGCTTTTATTTTATTGACTGAAAATTTTCACAGCGTGTGCAATATGCATTGCAGCAGTAAGATTTCCCCTGGTATCTCGCAGCAGCAATGAACCATCCAGCATTAAACAGGTGGTTACCAATGAAAACCAAGACTCTATTTATTTGCATTGGCAATAAACAGCCGGCGACCAAAGTTTTGCAAGAGAAACTTCCCAAAACATGAACGCAAGTTAAAATCTTACACTTTTTTCAATCTTGTGAGATGTAAATTGATTTTAAAATTGAATTTAAAACTAAACCAAATTGTGCAGTACATCGCACACACTACTCTATGCACACAGTAGTATACATGTAGTCAATTGCAGCTCTGCCATGCATCTGTGTACACACGTGCGGCCATTATGTCATGTATATGCAAGTACACGTGTTGTGTGCATGCACAATGATGACGTATGTATCTATATTTAGCGCGCTGCGTTTAAGACGAGATTCGGATAATACGAGGAAAATGAGCCAGTCCGGCGGACCTTGTTATAACGGGAGTCGACTGTAGTTTCCCATTGACAGACCTACCAAGTCTCCCGCATTAGGCGTGAGACTCATGCATTTGGGCTCTGTCTCACGCTCACACGCACAGCAACCATTTTCTCACGCATTGGGGCGAGACCAGGAAAAAAATGCATTGCCAAATCGCGCTCGTGTGTACAAAAAACGCAATCTACAATGTTTGCACAATCTTCAGATTGCACGCAGTTTATCAGAATCATCATTTTGTGTACAAACTTTGTACAATCAGAGCGCAAGTTTGCAGATTGCGCACCCTTTCTCTTCCAGCGGGTTCAGCTAAAATTCGGTAGACCGCAAAACACTTATTGCGCACAAGTTTTTCCCGATTCGTTTAGCAAATTCGTTAAAATGCGCTCCACTAGCGAAGACACAACAGGCAGAAGAAGTGAGGGAGGATTGTGGACATCATTTTTAGTCGATCTTTTTTAAGTTTGGAAGGAAATAATCTGACACAATCGTACCTCCACATTAACCATCAACATCTCCTGTGTACCTCATGTGAGTTTTAATTTTTCTGAAGAGGTTTTTTATGCATTTTGGAACACTTTTTTTGTCCACAATTAAAATTTCGGATTTTTTTTTTTACTTTATTAAAAATAAAAATAAAGTTGGGCGGCGATTTCGAAAGGCCTTCTAAAACTGGAATAAGAAAAAAATCCGAGGGGGGGGGGGGTTGAGCTTTAAAAAATCTCACGCATAGCTTGCCTCTGAACTTGGCATCTCTGCTGCATATCTGTTTCCATTTTTAAGTTGTTATTTTGTCTCTGTGTTTAGCAAGTGGTTCCCCTCCCTTTCTGGCGGATGCAGGGTTGATCCGTTACAGTATCCAGCCTGTTTCTGTCACATGTTATGGTAGCTGAGGCATTGCAGTATGGACTGGAGGAGTCCAAACTGGACTACATTACAGTAATTACTACTCAAAAATACACAAAAACTATGGTCATTTTCAACAACACAACGTCAACGTCACTTTTTGAAAAATAAGTAAACTTACCAAGTCCAATATCTTCTTTTTCAGCTTCTTTGTTATTGGGAAAGAGAAATTTCCGCACTGCAAAACTATCCTCAAAACACCCAATATTGGTCAACACACACGACATGATGCAGCGAAAAATTGCCTGTCGTTTCCTTTCTTACACGGCCTTGTATTTGCAAAGTTTGCTGACAGCTGTTATGGGGGCGGCCATTTTCTTTTTCTGTTTCTGCTGCGCTACTGCGAAAATTGTTATCAATTGAAGCAAGCGATAGAGGGCGCTAGCACACTTTAGCAGAGAGGGAAATTTAATGTTTTGTATGTACGTAAAAATCAACAGTGTTTTGGACACAGGGTTTGACGTTTGACACACGGTGGATGAATTGATTGAAAATGTAGGCAACTTCATGGGAAGCAATGTAGAACGAGAATGGACGACCTGGAGTTAAATCCTAGAATAATATCAGCTGTTAAGAGAGGTTTGTTATTCAATTGCTGTGGTTGTTATTATATTATAATTTATAACATTTTTGTTTTGTGTGTCCATGTCATGTGACCTTACTTACTCTTGCTTCTTGGTTGGCTGTCGTCCATCACTCCATATAAAAAATATAACCAATATTAAAGAAATGCCAACTAACCAAATGATTAAAGGGAAGGTACACGTAATAAAAGACTTCTGCTACTGCTAGCGTAGAAGTCTTTTATTTTTATCGCAAGTTAGGGTTGATGTATCCGGCAGGATATTTTGCTGACTTTTTTTAACCAATGGAGATGGAGATGGAGATGAAAGCACACAAATTCGTCCAACAAGTGTGTTTTTTCTTTCATCATTTTCTCGCAACTTCGATGAACAATTGAGCCAAAATTTTCACGTAGGCTTTTTATTTTATGGTTATGATGGGATACACCAAGTGAGCCTACTTTTTGTTTATATGTTGTATTTTTTATTGCTGATTGACACAAATTCAGACTTATGATTTTCAATATATTATATAGTGAGTTATTGTATACACACTTTTATTTGTCCAGTGTAGAAATTCTATTAGTTAGAATTCATATCTGTCATGGTCTGTAGACGTAAAGTAAAACTTCGAAATTTTATTATTATGACTTTTTATGTGCCAACTATTGTAAGTTAGCAATGTGTCCGTTTAATACTTTGATGTAGGTAGACAAGTCAATTTGGAGGTTCATTCATTCTTATTGTAGACAACAGCATTCAAAATAGTAAAAAGCTAGTTGCAACAACTGCCTTGTCAAGAAGAGGGCCATTTTTTAAAGTTTGTGTGATTGGTTAGTGGTTGTATTATAGCTTGACAATGACATGCTTGTGGCCCAACTTTATGTTGAAATTAAATCTATTTACAAAGATGTCCTGACATTAGCAACAAAATGGGTTGAAATTGTCATTAGTTGCGATGATTGTAACCCTCCACCCTCCCATTAAGGAAGGAAAATAATGTATCCTTCCTCCATGATCCTCCCAATGGTCGCAGACCGTAAATGGAGGGTTACCATCATCGCAACTAAACTGTCATTTACTTTTACCAAGACACTAAACAATAATCCATGGTATCACAGGGCTAACCTATTATTCCATCTGGGACACTACATATCGAGTGTTATAAATCATATGACTGATTACTCTAAATGTCTTTAATTTTCATAGCCAAGCTTGCATCCTTTGCTGCAGTGCTTAACCTGTCACCTGCCGATATTGGGCGTCGCACCAAACTATCAGCTCATGACATCCAGACGTTGCTTCAGACTGTCTCAAGAGCAGTCTACAAGAATCCTTCTGCAACAGGTATAACCCTTTTTGTAGTGAAACTCACTGGTTAAAAAGAACTGTGGGGACGTTTGTTGTGAGGAGTAGTCAAAATACCCACTGGACCATTGGCCAGAGTCTAGGGTTGGATTTCACAAAGAGTTAAGACTGGTCTTATCTCGAGTTAGTACGAGTTACTCGTCCTAACTTAGGACTAGTCATACGTTTTTAGTATCTCCTAGGACTAGTTCTTAGTTGGGATTAGTCCTGACTCTTTGTGAAATCGACCCCAGGAACTTCAGCATAGGGCCAGTTAGTTGCAATGATCGTCACCCCCCATCCTCCCGACGGTCGTAGATGGAGGGTTACGATCATCTCAACTAAGGGGCATTATCCTCAGGGCTTTAGTGTGGTACTTACCCACTGTACCACTGGCCAGAGTCCAGAAAGTTCTGCACAGGGCCAGTAAGTTGCCATGATCGTAACCTCCCCCCCCCCCCATCCTCCCGACGGGCGTAGATGGAGGGTTATGATCATCTCAACTAAGGGCCAGTAACCCCCTCCCCCCCACCCCATCCTCCCGATGGTCGTAGATGGAGGGTTACGATCATCTCAACTAAGGGCCAGTAACCCCCTCCCCCCCCCCATCCTCTCGACGGGCAAAGATGGATGGTTACGATCATCTCAACTAAGGGCCAGTAACCCCAGGGCTTGAAGTACGCACTGTACCACTGGCAAAAGACCAGACATTTTAGCATTGAACCCCTACAGTAAGCCAGTAACCCTACAGCTGGATAGAAATCCTGCAGTCAATTTATTTTGTTACCAGCCAAAAGGACCAATAGTAAAAATGCAAAGGCTAAAAAACGTCTGCAAGGTTCGTTAACAAACTTACGTTGCTCCTCATAGAGGTGCCCCTTACAAGAGGAAAATTGCTCTGCTCCTTCAAGAGCGAAAGTCAAGGCCTGTTACTATTACTATCAAACCATAAGATATTGCATTTGTGTTTTTTTTTAACTTGTGCTAAAGCCCTTGCTGTTTACCAAGGAACATGCGACAAGTCACTTCAGGTAGCCACAGTGAGCACCGGCTGTGCCGTGCTGGATGAGTTCCTTAATGGAGGCATCTTAACGAGAGGCATCACTGAGATTGCCGGCGAGAGCGCAGCCGGCAAGACACAACTGTGCATGCAGCTCTGTCTGAGTGTACAGCGCTCTGTTGAGAATGGAGGATTGGGTGGAGGTCAGTGAAAACCATGAACAGTATTTAAAGCCATTGGACCCTTTCGGTAAACAGTGTTGTCCAAGGCCCACACTTTGTGTATCACAACTTCTATATCAAATAACAAACCTGTGAAAATTTAGGCTCAATCGGTCATCGGAGTCGGGAGAAAACAACGGAAAAACCCCACCCTTGTTCCCGCGCGTTTTGCCGTGTCCTGACATGTGTTTAAAATAAATCCGTAATTCTCGTTAACGAGAATTTATATTGTTTTGCTGTTTTCTCAAAAAGTAAAGCATTTCATGGAATAATATTTCAAAAGAAGTATTTCACCATTGCCTTCTGTAAACCCTGTAAGTTATTTGTAAATCTGTGAACTTCTGAACCGAAAGGGTCCAATGGCTTTAAAGCCATTATACACTTTCGGTAAACAGTATTGTCCAAGTCCCACACTTCGTGTATCACAACTTATATATAAAATAACAATCCTGTGGAAATTTAGGCTCAATCGGACATCGGAGTCGGGAGAAAATAACGGGAAAACCCACTCCTGTTTTCGCGCGTTTTGCCGTGTCATGACATGTGTTTATAACAAATCCGTAATTCTTGTTAACGAGAATTTATATTGTTTTACCGTTTTCTCAAAAAGTAAAGCATTTCATGGACTAATATTTCAAGAGAAGTCTTTCACCATTACCTTCTGTAAACCCTGTAAATTATTTGTAAATCTGTGAACTTTTTTCTTTTTTTCTGTACCGAAAGGGTCCAATGGCTTTAAGGCAAAATGTACCTGTGGTTTTTGGAACTGTTTGGATTGTTTTAATCCTATATAACTGAAGATGTGAAAATTTAATTTCAAAAGGTTGTGGCGTTTTTGAAAATTGGTTGAAAATCTGGAGCAAATATATCAACGCTGAATGATAATTTCTAAGAAAGGAATACACAATCTGAGAAGCGCTATTCAATTTTTGGGGCATCCCGAGTTGTATCTTAAACCTCTGGTGAGATCCCTGGCTAAACGGCAGTTACAGATTGTATTAGTTCTGACTGGTACCCTCGGACAAAGATTTGACAAAATAGGGAGACCACCAACACTAGGGCTAGATAGCTTAGTTGAGAGAGAGCCGGCACGTTAATCTGGAGGTCAAAGGTTCACGTCCTGCTCTATTCAACTTTTCTTTGGGGTCATTCCATGTCAATTCAACACGCTTTTGGACCTGACCCTCACGGATTTAAATGAAATTCGGTGTGCTGATTGGACTCCCTAAGAAATGCCCAAATCCCAAATTTTATGTAATTCGGATCATTATTTTGGGAGATACGGCTTAACGAACTTTTGACTAATTAGCATGACCTGCTATGTTTGGACAATCATATCTCCAAAAGTAAAACACCTACAAAGATAATACTTACATCATTTTGAAGCTCTTGACATGGCCCACATCTGATAACATAAAATCAAAAAATTTCTACGCACCACCGAATAAATACGCAAAAATTTGACCTTTGACCTTGATTTGCGAAAATGCGTATTTTTCAAAATGCGTAATTTTTTTTATAAATGCAAGTTTAAGATGTAAGCAACAATATTCTGAAAAATTGTGAAGGGCACTCTTACAGTTTTTTTTTTAATGATTTTTTTAACATTGGCTAACAAGGCCAAAACCATAAAAACGCATTGTACCATGTACATACATGTATGTACATGTACAGTATTATGTGTAGTTATGTGTACATGATACATGTACATTAGAAATTCAACATGTTCAAAGATAATCATTCACATTTTGAGTTTCACATTTTGATGTTAGTACGAACACAAACTGAATGCACTCCACTAGATCCGGCAAGGATGCACTGCTTCAGCCCAAGTTCAGCAAATTTTCAGCAAAACTTTCAGGAGGATTGTTTCCTTGAAAAGTTCAAACACTTCTTTCAGATTACAAAGAACAAGATGTTTCTGGAGATGTTTCTTCTCACCATCAACAGTAACCAACACAAAGTCTTTCATCCATGGCATTTGTCTGCTGACGGACTCGAACAAGTAAAAGTCTCTCACAGTTTGCACCATTTTTAATGAAAGAGATTTCCAGCGCTAGGATTTGGAATGGAAAGCATTCCCTGCTCCATTCCCTGCTAATTCACCAGTTTCTTTGCTTTTCTTGGCATGTAGTTTGATGCTCCAAAAATAAACTGCTATTCTTTTGATACTCCAACTCACTGGTAAGACGGTCAAGACTTGAACTTTTTCACTTTTCTTGGTCAAGGAATGAAATTTTTGTTTCAACTGACTTATCATCTCACTTTCATCATCACCGAACTGTTTTCCTGGAGCAGTTTCCAGTTTCTGCTTAATTGTTGTCTCTATTCTCTTAACTTTGTTTTCCATGTAACTTCCATGAGCTTTCTTCTTACTTATGATAGGAGATACACCAATAATTGTCATAGCCTCATTGATAATGTTAATGTCGGTATTTGGCTGCACAAAAACATCCTGATGTGCAGATGACATTGATGGTGCCTGAACTTCTGGATCACTGCTAGAACTTTCAGTTGTTGAGAGTATTTTCTCAGACGACAATTCAGATATCTTCTTGCGATAGCCGGTGCATAAACTGTGCTCGAGTGAAATGAAGACGTGGATGCTCCAATATAAACCTTTCTGATACCTGCTCTAAGCCTGCTTTTTTTCTTGTTGTGTGATTTAAATGGGTCACAACACTTTTTTCTCTATGATCCATCCTCCAAGGAATCGACTTTTAAAGCACTAAATGTGAATACTCTGTACACTGTACATGTACAGTGTACAGAGTATTCACATTGTATTGTATAACATGTATACAGTATGTCTGATACACAGTGTCTCCTATATTAAATCAAGGGGATGAAATGAATTAGCTCATTAAGTCATGTCATGAAACAGACTTTTGGACTCCACATTATTACCAGGGTGACATGGTTTTTAATGTGCGTGTACACACTACCACACAATACTCTGTACACTGTGTACATTGTGTATGTTGTACAATGCGTTTTTATGGTTTTGGCCTTGATAGCCAATGTTAAAAAAATCATAACAAAAAAACTGTAAGAGTGCCCATCACATTTTTTCAGAATATTGTTGCTTACATCTTAAACTTGCATTTAAAAAAAAATTATGCATTTTGAAAAATACGCATTTTCGCAAATCAAGGTCAAAGGTCAAATTTTTGCGTATTTTTTCGGTGGTGCGTGGAAATTTTTTGATTTTATGTTATCAAATGTGGGCCATGTCAAGAGCTTCAAAATGATGTAAATATTATCTCTGTAGGTGTTTTACTTTTGGAGATATGATTGTCCAAACATAGCAGGTCATGCTAATTAGTCAAAAGTTCGTTAAGCCGTATCTCCCAAAATAATGATCCGAATTACATAAAATTTGGGATTTGGGCGTTTCTCAGGGAGTCCAATCAGCACACCGAATTTCATATAAATCCGTGAGGGTCAGGTCCAAAAGCGTGTTGAATTGACACGGAATGACCCTTTGTCAACACAAAATCATTTTTAAGTTTCATAAGAAAAACACCTATTTCCTTTTTTTTTCACTTATAATATTCTTCCTAATTTAGTCTGAATTTCTTTTTTTGCCCTTAGAAAAAACTGGGGAAAAAATGTGATTTAATAAACTGAAATGTCTGCTAAAGCCTAGACCATTTGTAGATGTAGGTCAGCCCTTGAACTCAATCAAATTTTTTTTCCCCTAGGAACAATGTCATGCTTGTATTTTGAGGGTTCACATATTCTGACTTTTTAAAATTTCCTTAATACAGGAGCAGTCTACGTTTGCACAGAGGATGTCTTCCCGAGTAAGAGGCTTCATCAGCTCATTCAGACATTCCAGGGGAGACTAGATGCAACTGAATCTAAACATCTTAGATTAGGAGACAACATCTTCATCGAGCATGTATCAGAAAGAGTGAGTACTGGCAGGTCACTCACGATACTTACGTATGGTATTTACCCAAAATAATACCCTTACCCCTCAATCCTAGTCTTTATCAAAGGCTAAATGATAACACAACGAGTATACTGGTGTGTTCCGCAGTCAAGTAGAAAGAAGTTAAAAGAAAGGCAATAGATATTTAATGATCATTGACCCTAGCAGAGTCTTTCTTGAAGTCTAATACTATAGGCTTGAAATTAAAGAGATAGAGAGAGACAGAAAGCACACAGACAAATCAAGGGATAGAAATAAGGAAAGAGACAAAAGGGTGGTAAGGGGAAGGGGCTGGTTTTACCACGAGAGGTTGCAAACGCAAAAGACAAAATCAAAGGTGGAAAGAGGGAGAAAAAGTTATTAATTAGTGAATGAGGGGAAGTCTGTGGGAAAAGGAGAAAGGCAAAGACAAAAAGTTGTAAGTCATTTGCTTCTTGGTTGTTCTTGGACTGTGGGGTTGAATGGTCTTAATGTGCCTTATCCACAGTTTCTCTCTTTTCACAGCTGACACTGCTCTAGGTAATTGCAAAGGTAATGGGTTTGAATCCGAGTGTTTTTGTTCATAGCACTCGGAAAGTTCCGAGTATAAAGTGCTTACACACATTGGTGTAAGGGTGAAACCAAAATTAATTATTCGAGTTGATTTCTTTTGGCCTACAGGATCAGTTGAGCCACTGCATCAAGTACCGCATCCCTCTACTGCTACAACAGAGCCAGGTCAAGCTGATCATTCTGGACTCCCTAGCAGCCCTCTTCCGCTGCGAGTTCAGCTCTGGGGAGGCTGTGAAGAGAGCCAAACACCTACAGACCCTGGGTGCTAAGCTTCATCATCTAGGCAGGGTCTACGGTATCCCAGTGGTTTGTGTCAATCAGGTACGGATCAACCGGGGCTAAGATTTGAGGGGAAAATCCACAAGTCGGCAGGGCTTTAAAATCAGAATCTTTACTGGGCGGAGATTTTATGTACAAGACCAGAGTCAAAATGAAAAGAGACAGAATCAAAATGTTTTTTGGGGTTGAACAAAGAATTGACTAGAGTGGGATTCGAACCAACAACCTCCGGATTAACGTGCTGGCGCTCTACCAACTGAGCTATCTAGCCCTATATTGGCGGTGTCCCTATTTTGTCAATATCTTTTTTCGGGGGTGCCAGTCAGAAGCCATACAACCGTTAACTGCCGTTTGGGATCACACCCAAAATGAGAATAAAAATGAGAACACATTTTTATCTTCTTTTAAGAAGATAAAAATGTTAAAACAGTTAAAACTGTTTCACTTGAGCAACACTAAGAAGATGTATCCCTTCTGTATTATGGGTGATACTCAGCAGGATTGAAAGATATTTGTGAGACTCAGACTCAACATTTGAACATCATTTTTTCTTTTTTTGACAAAGATATTGAATTGAAAAGAAAAGAACAAGACCACTAGACCTGTCATTCACTGGCTTGCGGCCAGTGGATTCAGTGTAAAACTCAAGCCCTTTCAACCCTACAGGTGCAGCAATGAAAACATCTGAAGACATTTTGTACTTCTACTTTTACTTGATAACTCGGTAAAGTCAATTAAGGTAAGGACATAAACACCAAGGAGCAATTTGTCAAATTGTCATTTGTAAATTTTGTCAATCACAAGGCCCACTTTCTGATATCCCTGTAGGTCACTGCCAACATGACGCCATCAAGCGCCAACAACAACAAGTCCAACCAGCGCCAACTCATCCCAGCCCTGGGGCTCACATGGTCAAACCTCGTCCAGACCCGCCTCATGCTTAGCCGGACGGATTATCAACTCACGCTGGATACCAGCCAACATCCTGAGAACATCGAGAGGTCAAGAGACATAGGAGATCCTGAGGGTCTCCGTAGCGTGACCGAAGTACCAGTGAGGTCCTTAGAGGTGGTATTTGCACCGCATCTACCGAGGGACACCTGTTATTACGTCGTGGAGGCTGATGGAGTGAGAGGCTTAAGATGAACTTTGAACTTGGGAGGATTTGCATGATAAAGTACATGGGGCAAGTTCGAGTGGCGACCATTTGTCAACCACTAGTCATTCTTCCATAGTTACCTATGCCTTCAATACATCATGGGTACCGGACAAAATCACCTAATGGTAGGCTATAGTGCCTCGACCGAACTTGCTCTGAGTTGAACAATTTGTACATCAGGTTGGCTCAGTGGTTTCTTTCCCTGTCTTTTTACCTCTGTGGACCGTGGTTTTGAATCCCACCTCTGAGCCTTGTTTATGGATTGGATTTTCAGTCCCTACCTGATTGTGAGGGTTTTTCTTCACACTTCTAAAACTGAACATTTATTCTAGCTTGCTATTCACCTTGTTATTGCCGCTCATTGTGCTATTGGATGAATGGAATAAAAACAAATTAAACGATGCCTGGTACGAAGAACAATATGTCATCCCCTCTATGCAACACAGTTTCAGCTTTATGCCGAAATTAGGTTTTAAATTGTACTCTGACAAACATGCAAGCATAGTTTTGACCAGAGGGGTGTTCGGTTGTCTTTTGGACAAACTGTTTAAAAGTTGAAACCCTGTATTTTTTGTCAGTTACATGTAAATGCATTGAAAGTGAACAATTTTGACATGAAGTTTTTAAAGTTTTCAGCAAATTTTGACACACTTTAACCACAGTGCAATAAGGTCATTCGATGAGGTCATACCTCTAACTACATGTATTATTGGCGTTTTTGTGTGTACATCTTTGAATGCTTAGGGCAGGCATGTAACAACCTTGGGATGTTGCAACTAATAACAACTGTTATATCGAAAATTTTAATGTGACATTGTTCCTCTAACATTTAAAAAATAGACACTATGCCAAACTTGTCATACATTATTAATTTTTTAATTCAAATAATGTTATAAAGATAGTGTGTTTTTAAGTGCTTTATGTGAGAATTAAAAATATGTCACCACTGCATTTTGCTTTATTCTATGTGTGAACCATAGAGTTATATATAAGAACTAGAGGGCGCACTGGCCTATATACGCGCTCCGGCATGCGCGCAGGCGGCCATTTTCTAAGTTGACAAAACTAGCATCTCACAGTGTGTGTTTGTGCGGCCATTTTGTAAGTTGAACAAACAGCATCGCGTGAGCGCTCAATAAAACAAAACTCAAACGTGTATTTCATATTCAACGCACGTGCAGAATGACGCCCTTGTCATCTTGCGGTCCCATGGCGTTTGTGCACGAAGCATCACTCGTGCGCCCTCTAGTTCTTATATATAACTCTATGGTGTGAACTCTTCATTTGAATAAATGTGCATTGAAAACATTCTGTCATTATATCATAATAAAGGTACCAGTTTTTGTTAAAGTTGCCCTTGGACATTGAGAGTATAATAAATGGTTTTGTTGAACAGGCCTTTGAAGAATTTTACCAATTTGTTCATTCTAAAACAGAATTGCTTTATTGACCCTCCTGCACTAGTGAACTTACTTTTGTTATTGAAGCGTAACTTCGTGTAGGCTTACTTTAAGGGGAAAAAGCAAGAAAGGAAAACCAGACAAACCAAATACATCATAATAATAAGTTTTATCTGTGCTGGTATTGTTGTTCTAAAAATAATATCTTTGCGCAATCAAGAAATGTGTTTCTACTCTAAAGTCTATAACAAGATCTTTGCTGATCAAAATTCAATACCTACATTACAATACAATTTTAAAGAAGTGTCTTAAAAATAGTGTTGTTTATAAAAACAAATATATATATGTATACAATGAAATGTTTACTTGTTCGTTTTTTATTGACACAATGATGATTCCATACTTAACTATTAATGTTGTGATTTCCTCTAAACAAGTGTCCTTTTTCTTTTACTAATTTTGCTCATCCAATATACTCCATTTTCTCTTCTTTTGAGGATCTTTTACATCAATGGGTTATGGAAGTAAAAACTCCCATCATTAAATTTTCAAAAGGCACCATCCATTTAAGTCTGACGGTCCCTGAATTAGTGAAAATAACAAAACATAGTTTCAATGAGTTTTTGCACACATTGTGCAAGGATTCCTTTTATTTGGATTGTAGCAAATCAAAGTATGATTTGGGTTGGAGTGGGGGGGTCATTGATTGCTAATAATGTGGATTGAGCACAACATTCAGAGGGAAATGTTTCTCTAAATGACTAGTTTGAAATTTACAAATAGTAATTTATTTTCAGATTGAAACCATTTATAAAGGTCTTTGAATTTACCTGTTCTGTGATTTGCCTTTGATTAATATTCTCAGTGATTCAATGGGAGAAATATTATTTTATTTTGCTAATATATGAAATAGAATGGTTGTACCATAGAGGAAGGGGTTGTACGTTGACAAAACGGTAACGTTGAGATTCTTGATCTTGATACTTTACTGCACAAATCGCCTCAGATGTGGCTGTTGACGCAGTCCCACATGCACAGCTAAATTTAGCACTTTTTGACATTAACTTAAATGCTGGGACATCTGGGGCCATTTTTGCTTCTGGTGGAAGTTTGTTCCATTGGGGGGTAGTTATAACAACACCCAGGGCCATATGGCCACAGTTGCTGGAAAATGCTTGTTGTGTGGCACACCCTTCAGGCTTCACGATACACTTATTGTTTAATGCTGAGCTTAAACTTTTATCTACACAATGCCTGCACGCACAGAATTCCAACGCAGACTGTGTAACTATAGGCTGACCGCTGCCCTCGTTTTTTCCCCCTGATTTCAGACTTTCCATTTATCTCACTTTGCCTTAAAATGTGCATTTTCAATCTGGGTCCAAATTCATAGGGCTGCTCAAACGTAGCTAAGAACAATAGGCAAGGTTAACCAGCCCCAACAAAACATTGTGTCACGTGTACCATCCTTGACTGCTGTATACTGTTATTTTTTGGGAAGCAGAAAACTTTTAAAAAGAGGAAGGGGAATGCCAAACTTAATTTTTAGATGTACTCATTTCCGGATGTCCTCTTGTGAGTGATGAAAACACTACCTAACCCCACTTCAAAATTGTTTTTTAAATTATGGAAAATTTTGTCAAGATCCAAAATCATCCCATGACATTGTGGGGAAAAATGGGTCTTTTGGCCTAAAAGTAGTATTTTGTACTTCAGAGTCTCATGAACCTCGGCCATTAATGAACAATCTGAGATATTCACTGTCCATTTTTATGCCCAAACGTCAAACTTTTACATTTAAATTGTTTCTATATGTCTAAATTCCTTACCCATACGTGTATAAATCAGCTGCCTCTTTGTTAGAGGTATAGAACCCCGCCCGAAATTGCATGAAATAACAACTGCGATAACAAACACAAGTCACATTCCTGCAAAGTGCTTTGAGCTTCGAAATGTCCCTTGCCTATAATTGCTGCCAATATTCTTCCACTGGACCAATTATTTTAAAAATAATATTAGGTAGTACTAAAACTATTTGGAATATTTACTGTCCTACAGACGGTCCCAACCGCATGCCGCCGTGCTTTTGGCAGTTGCCGCCCAAAACAGCGACTTTTCAATGGCGCTACTTAACTCGCCACACCTACGCATTTAAGTCGCCACTCGCCACACCTACGCATAAAAGTGCGCAGCCACAAACAAATACATTTTTTAAGACACCAAATGAACAACAGATAAACATTGATAACCTCTTTGCAGACCTGTATTTGTTCAATCGCTCTCGGTTTGTTTGTTTGTTTTTGTCTCGAAAGAGAGGTTGTCCTATTAATAGTGCAAGTGAAAATAAATGAACATGTTTTCAAACTGAGTTTATTTACTTGTATAGGACCTATTACAAATATTTATACATTTAGTCGTTTTGCATATGTCCTTTTGGAATAAATTATTTAAAACGTCTGTCTCAATAGTTTCATTCAAACCTTAATAAAGTCCAATTTATGTTTTTACTTTATAACTTTGCAGTATGTCCACGTAATCTCGTCCTTGCTGGAACTAATCAGCAACATAACACACAATCCGAAACTAATCCCGATATTATAGAATGGATAAATAAGAGCAAGACTATAGGGCCTACAATCTTTATCCAATTATAAAAGAGAAAGACACAATACATGAATACACAATGGACAAGTTGCAAGCTATTTCCTTCGGATGGGTGGTGGTATCTTTCCTCGCCGTCCAACTCAGGGACCCGTTCAAATCCCACCGGGCGGGCACCGTGCTTGTGAATGGTTTTCAGTAGTACCTGATTGCGTGGAGTTTCCAATAAATTTCTAGGAGCTTTTCTCCCATATATATAAACTGAAACTTCATTCATTGTCTTCTCTCTTCTGTTCTTGATTAAAAAGTTGTCCTTCCCTTATTGGAGGTAGTGGACCTATACGATATGAAATGAAAAGGTAGGCCTTATGTATGCTTTTTGCCGATTTGACCCGAAGGTTGAAGTTTTTAACAACTTTTTATATATTGTTTATAGATCTTGGAAGGATACATATAATAATGTAATAATCAATGTAGGTTTGTTGCACAGAAGTAAGGCGGAAAAGATCAACCATGGAGGACATTTTTTTGTAATGATCAACACAATCGCAAAGAGGTATAAAACTATGGTTTCTGGAGGTAGATTTAGTCAACCTGAAAGTAAAATTGTTGGGTCTCTGTCGGGATTCGGACATTATCTCAAGTCCATCAGCCATGGGGGTACAATTAATTGCATGTTGCATGTGATTACTTATTGTGCGTGGTAAAATATTCGGAACCAATGAAGGCCTCAAAACACAACTAAAACCGGGTGGTTTGACCACACCACCAATCGGCAAAACTTTGAATGACCCAATAACATTCATACTACCGACCAATAGAGGGCAGTGTTCTTTTTTACAACAATTCAGACGCAAAGGCAACTAATCCACTGAACCCTTTTTCTCCTTGTACTCTAATATGTTGATTGTTTCGTTATTCGGGCAACTTTGCGCAAATATTGATTAAATAGTAGCCGGAACAACATAATGAGTTCACAGGCCATTGAAATGATGTTGTAATTGGCGACATCAGGGGAGGGGAGGTGGGGATAATAGGGGTTGAAAAAGGCACTGACCCTATGCCTTGGCTTATCACAAATGATGGCCAGCTTTATTCCTGAGCTGGGGTAGCGAAATAATGTCACCCGACGGTGAGTGCAATAGTTTTGGGAATTTAATTTTGGACACCAGAAAGAAACTGAGTGGGAGTGGTCGATTTGTGGAGTGTGTGTTACCCATAGAGCTATATATATATATATATTATATATATATATATATATGGTGTTACCATACAGTGTGTCGTAAAAAAAAAATGATGTTCTTTGGTGTAATTTTTCGGTGACGATCAGAACAATATTTGATAAAAAAGTCACACAATTTCCAAAATCGATAACAATTGGGATTATAATGATGACGCAGTGTATTTCACATTCTGAGTATTTGCATGACCCCATACCACACTAGGCTAAATAAATACGATGTGATTTTTTTAATCAATCAATTATATAAAAACAGTTATTCAATCATACTGCCTAATGACACACACAACTATGTGAAAAGCCTAACTGTGTCATGCCATGAAAAGGCAAGCGAATAAAGAATAGAAAGATTTAATCCGTTTATGTGATGACACGAAAATGCCGCAAGAAAACGGCCAGCTGTTTTGACATTTTTCAATGAGTCGGATGATGTCATTCAATATACATGACCAATCGAGCTGGGTGCGCTCAACTTGCGCAGCGCGCTTCCGAAATCGACTCGGCACCGATCCGAAGTAGCGAATGCCCCTCGGCACCTGTTCGGTACAAGCTCGGTCCATATTGGTTGAATGGTCGGCCATATTGATTTTCAGAATCCATGGAGCTCGGAATATTAGGCACATCTTGACTGGATTTGTGATAAATTTGGGACATGTACCTCCTAACGGACCTAGTACATCGAAACAGGGATTTCATAGGAGTGTCGGTGGAGTTTTTCACGCGGAGAGCTGCGTGTTTTATCCCTGTGTGAGTATTTATATTGGCACGTCAAATGAAATCGGTATTTTCCCATATGAATAGCGCTGTGTCTTGTCTCACTGCAGTTAGGTAGGTGAACTGTCCAAGATAACGGTGTACGACCTAATTTATGGAGCCACGGGTTGGTATGTCCGGGTAGTGGATTTATTCTGATGTGGTTGCATTTGAACTCAAAAGACCTGAAATTGTGACACAGTGATTCAACATTCTGTGTATGTAAATTGTAACATTGTCTTTGGTTGGAGCAATTTTTAGTTGAATTTACAATACAAATTGAAATTCAATCATGTCAAATTCAAACTGGCAAATTTGTAACTTTATGAAAATGACTGTTGAGCAAAATCTCAGTACAGTATGACTTTATGAGTTTTGGCCTATTTTTATTGACTCTATTGGTGGCAACATCTTGAGACTTCCCGGGCCTCCTTGGGGGCTCTGTGTTTTCATCTCCAATTTGTCAGCTTGTGTCAATCTCAAGATTTTGCCAATGTACAGTACCAGTAGGTCAGATTATTTATGGATCACATGTGCACAACATTTTAATCAGAAAAGGGTTCGTTTGTTTTCCCTGTGTAAAGTTAGGGGCTAAAACTCCAGGGCTGGAATTTCACGGCGGCAACAACGGCCATTGCCGTCGTTGCCCTTCAAGTGGCTGTGATGCCCCTTGAAAATAACCAAACATTACGGCCAAGTTTGCTGTGCCCTCTTCCCCAATGGCTGTAGTGCCCTTTTCACCTTAAAATCCAAGATCCACTGCAGCCTAACCGCGCCACCAATTAATCCATACCGTAGCATCCAGCGCAGCCACCGAACTAAGCAAACACAACACAGCCAAACTTCACCACGCGGCCTCGGTCTTTTCACCACATAAAAACATGCACCGCGACTGGTACCCAGAAGTCAGCTTTTTTGTAAGAGAATTTTGCATGCATTTTTGTTCTGTGTCGCGAGGCAAGCTGACTACATTTTTAGCCGATGAACGTTGAGACTATTTTCAAGTCTGAGACTGTGGTTATTCAAAGATGGCGTTGTTTCAGGCAATAATGTATCTGCTATCGGGACGACTAAACCGCAATCGCAGACTTGGGCATCACTAAAGCATCATTGCGCCAATTCTTCATGACATTACAACAAAATGAGCTTGCACAATATCGTTTTAGTTTACTGTCAACAACAAGCCAAAAGTCAAGTGACAACTGGGGGGCGGGAGGGGAGGGGGAGTTTTAACCCAAAATGCAAGTTTCTTTTAAAAAGATCATCAGACTTCCTGATGCTACGTATGTGGATTGGGGCTAGGGCTGAACTAGAAGCAAGCCCAAGCGTATTACCACTTTTCAGGGGGCTAGGTACCCTTGTTTGCAAGTTAAACAATTTTTGTTTTCAGCCTTTTAGCTAAGGAGACTCTCTCCTCTTTCACTCAGCATGAAGAAGAGGGGAAACTTTGCAACCGGTAATAAGATATGCGTATTGACTTACTTAGCCCACTGTATTTTTAACAATTTTTTTTCTCCTAACAACCACCAGTAGTACTAATGGGTAAATAGTAAGATACTTAAATAGTATCAAACTGCTTCTTGTTGTGGCCAAAGAAATTAGTTAATTGTAAATGAGGTACTCTTTTTTTGGTCATAATGAGGGGGAAAATGGCAGTCAGATTCAGCATAATTTTCATATAAGACCTAATCATTAAGCACCATGTAATGGTTAACAAGGTGCTGTGGCGCAATATGCTGCCAATCCAGCCAGGAACACCGGGGCGAACCCCTTCTCTTTTCGATAAGTGCACTGGGTTCTTTTGCATGCGTTTACACAACACATGGGACCAACGGCTTTAAAGCATAATTAATAATTTTACCTCAAATAATAAATTAACGCTAACAGTCAATTATTGCAGGTCTGAAATCTCATCTTTGAGAGGGCAAGGTTATTTTCTTTTTTTGCAAAGGACACATCTATAGGAAAAATCTTAGAGTCTATGGGAAACTTCTGGAGAGGCATTATCCCACAACCCCATAAAGGCCAAGACCAGGGCAACAGAGGGCAGGCAATGGCCTCTAATGCCTCCATGTAACTCCAGGCCTGTTGTGGTTAGGGTTAGAACTTTTTTCAAGGGCATGGAGGCCAAAGAAGTTTTAAACTAGCGATATTTACAAGAAAATGGAAGCAAAGCTCAAACAGGAGAGGGCAAGGTCGTTTTCTTTTTGAAAAGGACACTTCCATATAGGAAAAATCTGTGGGAAACTTCTGGAGAGGCATTCTTCATCCACTCCATCAAGGCCAAGACCAGGGCCATATAGCGTAGGCAATGGCCTCTACATTATATACGCCTCCATAAAATTCCAGACACTATTGTATGCATTGGTTAAATGCACAGTATGTGATTTTGCTTCGCTCATACATGTAGTATGAGGCTGTGTAAGGTGCTAGCTCGATGTAGCAGAAGTTCTTTTCAAAGAAACGAGAGATTCTAGATTTGGCGTGCTGCGACAGCTGTGCTGAGCCCTCAAATAAGCGATGGAAGCACGGTACAAAAAATCCTTAGATTGACAAAAACCCTGAGATTGCACTTCCTAATCTACAGATTCGGTTCAACATGGCCATGATTAAATGAGTTCATGCATTGATGGAGTAAGATTGGAATAAATGAGTGAGGGATGTCGCGCACAAACTGGCTAAGGTGGGTAGGACTGTTTGTCTTGGTCTTGGAAATTAGCGTAAAGATAGCGTAGATATTCGGCTGACAGACTTCACTGTGTAATAAGATAATTGAAATAAAATACTGAAGCCCCACCTATCTAGAAACAACTTATGGTACGAAGGCATCTATCTGAAAAACGAATTGATGGTTATGAAACCTGGTTCAAAAATGTGTATTACGAAAGCACTGTCCAATGACCTTAAACAAATTAAATTGATAGATGGTGTTTAGTACTAGGTCACCGAAACCCCCCCCCCCCCACATAGGACGTAATTGTCTTCCTGTTAAACATATAACTAAACATTAACATTAACACGAGAGAGGGCAACACGAAGCACACATGCAACCCAACCAACAAAATTCCATAAAGTGAAAATAGAAGCAAAACAATATCAAACTCTGAGGTTTGAAGTTACTGACCGTGTATCCATCCCATTGTTGAGTAATTTGGGGGGGGGGGGAAGGAAATACTAAAAAGGAGATAAATCTTTAAGATCCCTTCTTCACACTGGCCCACTGAAAAAAAAATATTGAATGCTACTTTATTGTGATACGTCAGTACGCTTGACCCGACATTTTACATATCGGCCGTTAATGCAGAATCGCACAGTAAGTAATGCCATGAAACATGTTCCTGCTCTAGATAGTGGGTTCAAGTCTAACATATCTGCTTGTTATGTTGTTCCTAATGGGACTCAGGGGGAAAGTTAGGGAAAGCACTTGAGAGTCGAGTGCTTTTTCACACAACAGAGTCACACAAATGCTGCGGGAAAAAATCGTGTTGGATTGGTCTTGTTTCGGATGAGTTTTTAGCTTTCTATAATAATAATAATAATAATAATAATAATAATAATAACATTTACAAAAATGTATTGCGCTTGACTTGCGGCTCTTGTTATTTTTTTCAAGTAAGGTTTTTGAATTGCTAGATTCTAGCATCTTACAAGGGTTTACAAGATGCTGTGCCAGTACATTCAGTAGCCACTGCCAGAAAGACCAGGGCAGACCTCCTCTCTTGGTGATAAGAGTAACCTACACCGTACAGCATTACGTCCCATCCAAAGGCAAAGTAAAAATGGTTGGTGTCTTGCTACGTGTATGGACAAAAGTGTCAAGACTGGGACTCGAACCCACACTCTGCTGATTAGAAACAACCAAGCGTGAGTCAAGTGCACCGCACAGAGATGCCAAGTCCAGAGGCCAGCGATTTTTCAAAGCTCAACCCCCCCCCCCCGGGAAAAAATGCCAGTTTTAGAAGGCCTTTCGAAATCAGAAAAAAAATTCAAAAATTTGATTATTGACAAAAAGGTGTTTCAAAATGCATCAAACACCTCTTTAGAATAATTAAAACATTGGAGATTGCGTTTTTGTACAAACGACCGCGATTTGGCCATGCATGTCGTTAATGTGTATTTCTTTTCTCGGTCTGGCCCCAATGCGTGAGAAAATGGTGGCTGTGCGTGTGAGCGTGAGACAGAGCGCAAATGCGTGAGTCTCACGCCTAATGTGTGAGACTTGGTAGGTCTGCGTCACTGTTTGGCCACGCCACACCGTGATGTCGTTTATTTTTATTTGCTGATACAGTCACAGTCTTGATGATAATGATGAATCAGAAAGGCGAGCACAGTGCAAAACTGAAAATTCCATAATTTGAGTAAATTTTATTTGCATGCTTTACCTGCATTTCTCTGTCTTAATTCACATTATTAGAAGGTCATTGAAACAAATTATTCGTACTGAGGGACAGGCACTGGCATGTAACATGTTTTTTTTTTAAATGTTAAACTAGCATTTTTAAGCTTGTGCAATTTTGTTTCTTTTGCTCTGCGGGAAATGGTGCTCCAGTGTTGAAATATAGATCAGAGCCTGGTGTTCATTTCGGTTGTTCAAGGCTTCCCTTTCAACAATTTTTTTTTTCCATCAGAAGAAGAGGGTTCCGGTATTAATTATCTTAGGGCATCTTTAAAGTGCTGTTGTCCCACTCAAAGGTACTTTCTATGGGGTTTCTGATCTCATTGTGTATACCACAAGTTTATTAAAAACTCATAACAAAATGCTACTTTCTACATGTTACAGTATTGTGTAAATGTGTGGTTGGTTGGGGAGCAATACACTAATTGTGGCCTTACATATGTACGTAGCTAAGCAGTCTTGAGTAACACGTTCATCATGACCCCCAACTAGCACTGGTAACCAGAACGTTGGCTTACAGGGCACCAGTTAAGGAAGGGGGTCAAGCTTAAATGTGACTCACACCTTTTTCTGGAGTTCTTTAAAAGGAGATTAATCTGCACCAGCAGAGGTTGAAATACAAGGAGTTCACATGAACTCTGAATTGTGTCGTTTGATTACTGTATTATTAGCCAACTGTTCAGGTTGTCTTTCAGAGTTTACTTGCTCAATCCTGCCAGCTTGTTGGTACCCTCAGGTCCGGATTATTTGCTTGTATTTTTCAGGTTAGGATCACAGGCTTCTTCTTGCAAAACTTGGCGGTTTAATCACTTCATAGAATTGTGTGTTATTTCCCCCCCCCCCCCAAAAAAAGAAAGAAAATGGAATTGATTGTATTCTGATTTATATGATATTTGTTTATGAATTTATTTAACAATTTATTTCTACGTCTTGTTACATCCAGTTTTAGCTACAAGATAAACAACATGGCGTAACCAGGTGTTTTGGCTTTTTATTTAAATACATTACATGTAGTGCTCACAAAGTAGTATGAAACTTTGATTGTCTTTAGTCTCAAAATGAAGAGCAACACAAGAGAGATTTTTCACAAAAAATTAGGCATTTTATAAACAATACTTTCTTTGTTCTAATAAAGATTGTTACATTTGTTTACTTTGTACAGAGACAACAGCTAGCTAACCCGTTGTAAGTTAGCCAGAGTCAGTTGATATACTGGACATCTGTGCGACTTGTCCCTTGTCCCTCTAATGACCGCCATGTCATCACGCACCCCCGTGCTCTCCACAGTACACGAAGATCGAAGGCATGGTCACGTGAGTAAAGTTGCTTACAAACATGTATGTATACCAATTATTTTATTCTTTCTGTTCTTGTCTGTGGTTAATTTTATGTGTGGTTTTACCAGGCCTGGATACATGCAGGCTGCAGAGGCTATAGCCTCCATTGCCCCTGGTCTTGGCCTTGGTGCCCCATCAAGTCCAGTATGCTTCATTCTTGAAAGGGCAAGGGCACCAAGGCATTTTCTCCTTGGTAAAGGGCACCCTATTCATGGGGAGACCGATCTTTTTCACATGCTGCCCCTCGTTTATAGAACAAACTGCCTGCACTTGTAAAATCATCCGTTTCTTTGGCTCAATTTTAAAAAACAACTCAAAACACATCTCTTCAAACAGGCATTTGATTCAATGGTTTAATTATTGTTATTTTTGTTACCTTGTAGGATGTTTTTTCTTAAATATTGCATTTGTATCATTTTTATTCAATACCACATGTTCTAGATTTCTCTCAACTTAGGTTAACATTTTAATTTTTTGTTGTTGTTATTGTATATTAATTAATGCTATTGTTTGTATTTTAGCGCCATGAGCACTTCTGTGGATTTGTGCGCTTTATAAGTTTTCATTATTATTATTATTATTATTATTATTAATTTCTCCTGGAGATTTTTATGGTCACCAAGAAAGTGACTAGGGGGGCATGGAGGCAATCGCCTTTGGTGCCTCCGTGAAGTATCATGGCCGCTCTTCAAAAGTTTCCCTCTGACTTTTAAGATTTTCCAATGGAAATGGCCTTTCCCTTTCAAACATGAAACTCCACGCCTGGGTGGTTGGGTTGGGTTGGGTGGGTCTTTGATCTCATACTTGTACAATGTACAAATATTGCCAAATTGAAGGTCGTAAAAAGTGCATTGTTTTCTTATAAAAGCAGTCATGGTTTGACAAAATGTGGTGGCACATTGTTTGCTCAAAATTAAACGGACCGTTTTGTTTGTCGAACAATTTGTTGTTCATTTGCACTGAAGGGTAACATTTTAAAAAGCATGTGGATTACACTTTCACAATTCTCTTTTAAAATACATTTTATAGTCGCCAAAGGAGCATTCACACTATCTGCCCAGTGTGCTACATGTATAAAGCTTTCCAACATCCACCAAGTTGATGCTTGAACACTCGAGAACACAGCGAATTAAAACATTGATGTTGTTCTGAATTTAAGATAACATTTTTCATCCCAAAGGGACACGGGGGACAGTAACCACCCAGATCGTATGAAAGCTAGACAGAGGACGTGCACACATTCACAACGACCAACCGAGATATAAAAAAAAATTGACTCACCTGATACTACAATGCATTGAGGAAATTATCCACTTCGGTGCATACGTGTGGATCCACCATGCTCATTTTATGAATCAAATGCAAATTATTCTGGTATGGTGACACAGTGTTTGAGGCTTATTGACAAAGCCTGAAATTTCAGTACTGTGTATGCACTGTGGAAAACAAATGCATACGTAAGGCAGGGTTCAGAAAGGAATTGAACCCATTAGATTTGTACTACCAGGGAGTCATCTGAGTTTACTGTCAACTGGGATGTTACTAAAAAACATCATTAGGTTAAACCCAAGTCAGTGCAAATTTGTCAGTGCTAGAAGTTGGCGAAAATATCCACAAGGCAGACGGGCTTGTAGCTTGAAAATTATACTGGATCAAAAAAAAATTGTTACAAAGACCAGTGTCACAATTTCACTTTTTTTTTATTTGAAAAAGCACTTTGAAGAGAACATAATATCTTATTTGACTTTGTGGGTAATACTTTCATGAACAAAAATGAGAGATATTTATTGATTCCATTTCTACATTTGAACATGTAAAATTTAAGATGTTATTTGTCAAGAACGCAAGAACTCCTGACTTGTCAGGTCTTGAGTTTACTGGCCCGTGGCCCGTAAGCTTGGGCGATATCACGATATTATCGAATATCGCGATATTAATTTGGACACGATTTCGATATCGGATGGATTTGGTTTTAATCAAAATATCGATATATCGCGATAATCGCGATATATCGATTAAATATCGCGATGTATTTGCTAGCTGAGACATCTTGCACCCCATAGGTTTGGAGTAAAACCAGAAGAATAGGTCATTAGAACACCTCTCTTATGCTAGGACTGTCTCTTCTACAACTTTCACTTGGAGTTTTAAGACTGATGATGTCAAATTTCATTAATCGCGATTATATCGAATATCGCGATATATTGTCGGCGATATATCGTGAATAAAATAAATCGATATCGCCCAAGCTTAGTGGCCTGTGGTCTCTGTAAATTTCGAGCCCTGATTATTTGCAGGTACATTAGTGTATACTACGTATAACTGTCTCGTGCACACAGAACGACGAATTACTGAATAAGTGATCAGTTGACAGTTTCAGAGCGGTTTTACAGTAATTTGGACTAACCTTAACCATTTACAGCCAGAATCACTGAACCGCTAGCCGGGCGTTAGGAATCCTAATTGTTTGTGCAGATCATCTCCCCACCATACCCAATGACCCACGGCAGGTCAGCAATCACTGGCTGGCGGTTTACTGCCTAATGAAATTAATATGTTCGCCCTGGGAACGTATGTATTTCCCACCATTCTCATACAGCTGGGTCAGACAGTATACATCATGTACTGTGTAAACGGTGCACACTTTAGCTGCAGGGCTGTCATCCACTTTGGTCACATCTTATTTAATAAGTGACGTGTGACCGTACTAAATATAGACCCTTAAAATACATGTAGACATGTGTACAGTACATGTCTTTTCAAAAGCATTAACATTGTTCAGTTAGTCCAACATACTAAGTTTTAGACGCTTTGCCCCAAGCGTACTTCTCTCCTGATACTAAATACGCGTATAAGTCGCAAAAATTAATTATTGTACTGTAATTGAAAAAGTCAAAGTGAACTCATAAAAAGTGCAAAATGGAAAATGGAATTGCAATTAACTGTACTTTTGATAAACCCATAAAACACTTTATTGTAGAAACGTGTACTTTCCACTGTGACATTTAATCATTTAAACAATTACACATAATTATTTTATACAATAATGTATTATGGGTTTATCAAAAATACATTGTATATTATGTCACAGAGTACATCGATGTTATCCTTTTTGGGCTATTATTCTGCCTGGTGCAGGCTACATTTATACAGTATGTGGAGATGGATTACAATAATGGATACTGTCCCAGCACTCAAAGGAATTTATCTCAGGTCTTGAATGTGCAGTCTTCTTGTGTACATACGTACATGTACACGTATACATGATTAGAGCACACACATGATCAAATGGTTACAGTACATGTACTGCAGCATGGGTACACATTCATGTTAAAGGATTCTGGAACTTTTTCAAAATAATGATAGTGGAAAGCTTCGCGTTAAATATTACTAACTGAGGTTCTGTAAGTTTTGAGAAATGAGTAAAAAAAGTCACAAAATAACTTTTGTCTCAGAAAGACGAAAATTATTTTTGCATGTAAAATCCTATTATAACATAACCATAGCATAACTGGTTAATATGTTTTCTTTTACATGCTAAAACTGAGACGAAAATTATTTGTTTTACTCATTTCTCAAAAACTGCAGCATTTAAGTAAAATTTCAAGGGAAGCTTTCTACTATCATGATCTTCAATCTGTGTAAGTTTAATGTAAATCTGTGGACATTGTGTTTTGTGTTATGAAAAAGTACATAGACCCTTTAACCATAGATCCACATCTAAAACTGCCTCCACCCTGACCCTGATGCAGTGCTGAACGTTTATATATTCTAATGATATTATGAAAGCAGTATTTGCTTCAAAGACATTTGATATAAAAATACAAAGCACAGTTCAGGTGCTTTTAATATTTGATTGTACAAATGTGATAAGCCTTGTAAATGTTCATCAGCTGTTTATTGTAAAATAATTTTTCAAATCAATATTCATGATTGAAGTATGGAACAACAACAAAATTAATGTGGAATAACTGTTAAAAATGTAATTTCATAAAACTGCAATAAGCGGAAAAATCTCCATGGAGGGAGGAAAATTGTCACACAAAAAAAATCTATTCAAAAATCTTTACCCAGTTGTTTAAATAATTATATTAAAAAACGCCACCTTCCAAAAATAACATATAAAAAAAAGAAAATCCCTGTAAAAGGAAATGTGTTCTCAATGTGTTGTCTTTCCTCTGCAGGGAGATGATTCAAACACGTCGTCATCGAGAAGTCGGAGTACAAGAACGGCCGACGACCAACCACATGTTGGTCGATACCGCCTCATCAAAACTATTGGAAAGGGGAACTTTGCAAAGGTTAAACTCGCAAAGCATATACCCACGGGGAAAGAGGTAAGGGTTTGATTGTTTTTATTTCATGTTAGATTCTGAGTATCTTGCTCTTTTATGAGTAATACTCATGGTTTTAAACTTGTGACGGACATTCCTTAAATTTTTCATCTGAATCTGATCAAATCTATCTCAAACATACCCTAATTTGCAAACTTTCTTAGAACCTTGTCAGCGAGGGACCTGGGGTGGATTTCACAAAGAGTTAAGACTAGTCTTACATGTATCTCGAGTTAGGATGAGTTTATTACTCATCCTATCTTAGGACTAGCCTAAAGTTTTTCATATCTCCTAGGACTTGTCCTTACTCTTTGTTACAGTCGACCTCTGGGCCCAATTTTTGTAGAGCAACTTTAAAAGCAGAAGGGCGCTATTTCAGCCAATATATCAGGATGACTAAACCGCACGATTCACAGTCTTTGAACACCACGCTGTTGTCAAATGGTAGTCAGGATGCCCTGCGACGCAGAGAAAAATGCACGCGTTGCCGTTACGAAATAGCCGACTTCTGGGTACCAGTCTTTGCACACTTTATTATTACAAAAAGGTAGTTGATACAGTGCATCGAACGGTGGTTTGTGTTTGTCGTGAAGTGTTTTTCATATTTTTTTTGTGCGGGCGCGATCATTTTTGTCCGGGCACACAACGTTTTTGGCCGGGCGCGGCATTTTTTGTCTTGGCGCATTTGGTATTTTGAGAATTTTGTCCAGGCGCAGCATGTGGAGAACCCTGCTTATGGCGTGGGGTCCAGGGCCTGCTTAAGGGCTCTGTAAATATTTTTGATTGTACTGCTTTGTTATGCACTCTGAGGTGATTCCTGTTGACCACTTCCTCCTAACTTCTTAGAGCAAAAAATATACACCTGGGCGAAATCAAAATAACCAAGAAATATTTACTGACTTCAATATGAAAATCAGGTACAATACATGTCCCTCCCTTTTTTCCTTTTAACTGAGACACCATTGTGGATTACAGGGAAGTAGTGAGGGAAATGAATCACAACACTCAGCGGAACTTGTATTGACAAATGGACCTGTTTTTATTTATAACATGTACATTACATGTTCATCTGTTGTTAATACATGTATTTTTAAATCCAATTAAAAGTGCAATGTATAATGACAGCCAGAGCAATCCTGCAAAGGCATAATACCATGATTAATTGTACATGTATCAAGGAGGCGTCTCAAAGTCACTTACACCAATGGACTGTCCAAAGTTATCAACATTTTCAGGGTCTATGGAGAGTACTTACTTGTCAACATTTTCTCTCAAAATTGATAAAATTTTACACATCTTTTTAAAGTGTTTGAGGTATCCGACCCTTCAAACCCTCTCACCCTTCCACCCACTATCCAACCCGTCATACTCTTTGTAGAACCTTGAAGCTAACTTTGGATGGCCCCTAATGTTAATCCCTGTTCATCAGCTTCACCTGAAATCATCCCAACTCCTTAGGAGTGTGCAGCAACGGCAACCAAATGAGCACACATGTTGTCAACCATTTGTATCAATATACCTTCATAAGGTACCAATGCACACCTTGATTATGAAAAGCAGTTGCAGTTTCGGGGACTTGCTCATGGACACAAGTGGCATGAGTGGGATTCGAACCCAAACTCCAATACGACTTATCCCCCAGAACTTGAGTTTTGGTTTGTGGGACTGTTTGACAATGAACATTTTTAATAGTAAACCATCAAGATTAGATTTTATGGATGGTAATGACTATTTATTCATCACAAAGAGGTATAAAGCCTTTTAAAAAGCAAAGTCTAAGCTCCACTCTACCCAATCCTCTTCCCCATGGGGTAAAAAAACAAAAATGACTATTGACCAAACTTCAGATGTCATAAACTGTAAAGCCACTGTTTAAAAATCTGGTAGTTTGTTCAGAAATTGAATCACATAAAAAAAATAACTGCTCAAGGAAAACACCTGGGCCCAGTTTTTACGGCACTGTGTTGTGGCATTCTGCACTTTAATGCGATCACTTAATCACTGCAACAGGGTTTATTGCCATTTCTGAGCTGCGCATAATTCTTTATAAATGCAAAGCCACATTGGCAGTAAAGCAAATTATTAACTCGTTGAGTATGCTTGCATAAGGATCCCAGACTTCCCCCACACAACTGAATGTTTGAAGTGGACTATGCCTTGGTTCTGTGTGTGTACATTTATGACATTTGTTTGGGGTTTGTTTTGAATTGATGCCAAACAATTTGAGAAATAATGATGTCATCGTTGTCGTTATACCTGATGTAAATATACATCTCGACCCTCTACAGGGATCAAAATGGATGTTCCTGATGTGGAAGCTTTTTGTCAATTCAATCTTTCCAGACATCCGATTAATCTTGTCAGCAACTGCATTACATGTGCTCTGCATACGTAGGGCCATGTAATTAAACAATTTCATTCGCCAGATGTTTGGTCGGCTTTCTTTAATTAATGAAAATTCCATGGTTGTAGCCCTTACACAGGTTCTACATGTACCTGTGCGTACTGTATGTAAATAGTGACGAGGGGCTATTCTTATTGTCAATTAGTCATTGTGATGTGTTTCATTATATCGCATGGTGATTGCTATGATGAGCTCATAGGTAATATTGGTCGTTAGTATGCATGCAGATTATCAGTTGGTTGCTTGTAGTACGGCTACATTAGGAGAGCTCTCAACCGTGGAGCTTTTTGGCTTTGTGGAATGTGTGGACATGTTTGTACATGTGGTTGAGAAGATTTAGACTTAACAACAACAACAACAAGGCATATCATGTAAATTAATACACAATGACAAATTCATAAAATTAAATTAAATGTTCTCTCAAATAGTGTGGTGCATGTTAGACAAATCTATTTGTCAAAAGCTTACACATGTGTTCTTATTTTACCCCCCCCCCTCAAAAAAAAAAAAAAACGAGAACAGGAAAAAAGTTAATTTAACAGCTTTTTGCTATTAAATTTTACTTCAAATTATTTACATACAATATGTACAACGTAGTGAGCACCATTTTCAGAATGCCAACGCTTTTGTTAGGGAGTCTGGTACAGTGCGCCTGTTTCTCTGTACATTGCTCTGTACATTGCTCTGTACATTGCTTTGTATTGTGCTCTGTACATTGCTCTGTACATTACTCTGTACATTACTCTGTATTGTGCTCTGTATATTGCTCTGTATATTGCTCTGTATATTGCTCTGTACATTGCTCTGTATATTGCTCTGTACATTGCTCTGTACATTGCTCTGTACATTGCTCTGTACATTGCTCTGTACATTTCTCTGTACATTGCTCTGTATATTGGTCTGTATATTGGTCTGTATATTGGTCTGTACATTGCTCTGTACATTGCTCTGTACATTGCTCTGTACATTGCTCTGTACATTGCTCTGTATTGTGCTCTGTATATTGCTCTGTATATTGCTCTGTATATTGCTCTGTATATTGCTCTGTACATTGCTCTGTACATTGCTCTGTACATTACTCTGTACATTGCTCTGTATTGTGCTCTGTATATTGCTCTGTATATTGCTCTGTATATTGCTCTTTACCATGCTCTGTATATTGCTCTGTATATTGCTCTGTACATTGCTCTGTACATTGCTCTGTACATTGCTCTGTACATTGCTCTGTACATTACTCTGTACATTGCTCTGTATATTGCTCTGTATATTGCTCTGTATATTGCTCTGTATATTGCTCTGTATATTGCTCTGTATATTGCTCTGTATATTGCTCTATACCATGCTCTGTATATTGCTCTGTATATTGCTCTGTATATTGCTCTGTATATTGCTCTGTATATTGCTCTGTACATTGCTCTGTACATTGCTCTGTACATTGCTCTGTACATTGCTCTGTATATTGCTCTATACCATGCTCTGTATATTGCTCTGTATATTGCTCTGTATATTGCTCTGTATATTGCTCTGTATATTGCTCTGTACATTGCTCTGTACATTGCTCTGTACATTGCTCTGTACATTTCTCTGTACATTGCTCTGTATATTGGTCTGTATATTGGTCTGTATATTGGTCTGTACATTGCTCTGTACATTGCTCTGTACATTGCTCTGTATATTGCTCTGTATATTGCTCTGTATATTGCTTTGTACAACCTCCCTCGGTACATTGCTTTGTACATTACTTGGTATATTACTCTGTACATTGCTCTGTACATTGCTCTGTACATTGCTCTGTACATTGCTCTGTACATGTATATTGCTCTGTACACTGCTTTGTGAATAATGCTCTGTACATGCTGCGTACATAGGTCCATACATTACCCTCTATATTGCTCTGTACACACACTGCTTTGTGTATAATACTCGGTACATTGTTTTGTGCATCGCAATTAATACTACATGCAATGTACAAGGTGCCTTAACGTATGTATAATTACTCTGCACATTGCTCCGTACATTGCTTAGTAAATTGCTCTGTGCACTACTCTGTACATCCCTTTGTACATTGCTCTGTACAATGCTATGTACGTGTTTTTTGCTATGTTAATTTCTCTTGCATTACTATGAAAATTGCTCTGTTAATTACGTCTTATACAGGCAGTTTGACATTCCCAACAGGGTGTTTGTAACAAGTCTGGTACCCTGAAGACCAATCATGTGTAATAATAATAAACTTGCTTCATTCGTTCAGCCCTATTGGTCTCATCAGAGTGCACACAATCACAAAGCATGATAATGTTGCTGTGTAGAATGCAGCATGAACATTGGGTGTATGACCCATACCGTGGAGAAGACATGAACATAAGCCTAAAGTCTAGCTATTTTGGGGCTCTAATACATTGTACATCCGTATTTACACAAACACTTTTAGCCTTTTTGAGTGGTGGACACTAAAAGACTGCACTGTTTGATTTGGGTGTACTCAGACAGATTTACCTAAGCCAAACAATGCCGTCATGTAATATGTCCACTATACCTCCAGTTTGACTTACTCGATTGCTCCCCTGCATCTTTTCAACCATCCATACTCTTGACTCTACCTTCCATACATTTTATGTTAAAATCAGAGCATTTTTTTTCTTTAAAAAATTGAAATCATGATGTACAAGTGAAGTAATATTCTAAAGAGATTGAACATATCCAACCCATCATCATCATTGTGCAAAGACTTGCGTCCGTGGCCGCTTTATCCTCAAAGTGCAATGGGGGCGCACTCCTGGAGTTGCCACCATCACCTGTTCTCTTTCAAACGCTGCTCTTTTCAGCTCTCCTACGCTTCTACCACCTAATTGTAATACAATGTAATTTGTTAAAAATTATAATTGTCTTTTTTATTACCATTTCTTTTTGGAGTGTTGTGCCACTGAAGATGTGTAATAATTATTTTTAAATAATTAATTATATTGAGGTCAGTTTTTTCAATAACAATGAAGAGGTGAATTTGGATTATTTGATCACAGAAAATGTACCAATGAGCATGCTGATACACCATCCCATTTTAGCACCTTTAAGCCATTGGACACTTTCGGTAAACAGTATTGTCCAAAGGCCCACACTTCGCGTATCACAACTTATATATAAAATAACAAACCTGTGGAAATTTAGGCTCATCGGTCATCGGAGTCGGGAGAAAATAACGGGAAAACCCACCCTTGTTTTTACGCACGTTTCGCCGTGTCATGACATGTGTTTACTAGGCCCTATAAATCCGTAATTCTCGATGTAAAAAGTATAGTAAAGCATTTCATGGAATAATATTTCAAGAGAAGTCTTTTACTATTACCTTCTGTAAACCCTGAAAGTTCTTTTTTCTGTTCCGAAAGTGTATAATGGCTTTAACCAAAAATGGACTAAAGAGTGTTGTCGTTGTTACAATAAAAGTTAGTCTGGTACCCAGAAGGCTCATCATTTACATTCGTGTTGTAATGAAATTGCTGTGAGTACAATTGTATTAATTTTGTTTGTGATTTATTTTTTTGTCATTTCCAGGTGGCAATCAAAATTATTGATAAAACGCAACTAAATCCAAGTAGTCTTCAGAAGGTAAGATATGTTTTACAATTTTTAACAACTTTCTGTCACTCACACTACGTATCTTGCAAGGGCTGGGGTCGATTTCACAAAGAGTTAGGACTCGTCTTATCTCGAGTAAGGGCGAGTAACTCTTCCTAACTTAGAATTAATCTTAAGGTCTGCATGCTACAGTGCAGGGTTGGGACTCGTCATAAGTCCTAAGATTAATCTTAAGTTAGGAAGAGTTATGTGAAATCGACGGCTGGCCTGCTAAGCAGTCTTAAAAGTTGCAAATTTAGGTTGAAAGTGTTCAAAGAATGCAGAGACCCTTACAGTTCTACCATGGATTGTCCCAGTCAGTCTGTTTGTGCCTGCGTTGTGGTTGTACATGGATTCATGCTCAATTGATTCCTTGCATCAAATGTAACTTTCTTAACCTAACTGCAGAGAATGTGTAATGTTAAGAAGCCTGGGCCCAATTTCATAGTTCTGCTTAGCGGCCGATTTTGTGCTTACTGTGCAATTTTTTATTTTATAGCGCTGCTAACCGTAAGCACACGAAAAGGCATGCTGACCTTCCGGTGCTTACCGCACGAAAATAAATGACGTCACAATGCAAATCCGCAGTAAACACGCAATATGGACGCCCAATTTTTTTGCTAACCTGTGAAATACGCTAAGGCTGAAGCAAATTTTTCTGCTACAGTTAGCACGCAAATTTGCTTACCGTTACGCAGCGCTATGAAATTCGGCCCTGTTCAGTTTCTTTATATAAGGCAATCATTGCCGATTACCAAGGCTAACCCAAGACTAGAACTGTAAGCCGACCCCCCTCTTAAAGCTTAAAGACACAACAACAGCCATCCGTCCTGTCTGGTGAAGTCCGAAGAAGACACTATAATTGTACATAGGTGGGGGATGCTACCGATAGCTCTTACGGGATGTCCGCACCTCAGTGTTTTGATAATGTGTGATTGGCCTCATTTCGAGGATGTAATATGGAAGATGTCTACACTCCCTGTACATGCCCTAAGGATTTTAAAAAAACCATGGACACAAACCTGCTCTCTCTCTGGGTCAGGATTTATAATATCCACGGCTAGGCTAGACCCACAACGGAAGGAATTCGTGACTTCAAGTAGGGACGGAATAACAGGTCTAGTGACAGCTCAGAGTGCTCTTGGAGGGACTGCTGAATTCCTGGTTGACATGATGAATTTCTTGACAGTGGTTATGACTATGAGGTGCAAGGCTAACATTATATGAGTTAATTAACATGAGGAATATCGATTCATGTTCCTAAGTTGAATTTATTGGTTTTGATAAATAAAGAGGGAATAAAGATGCTAAAATTTTATTTAGACATTTTTCAATGTGTCCGTGGAATGGGTGTACGGAAATGTTATGCTACCTTGTTTTGATTTAAGGCAGTAGCTATGAATGTGATGTTAAGAAGAAAAGGCCGTGATGAAAAACGGCCCTGCCTGAATGCCCTTAAAGATGAAGCATGTGAGAGAAGCAACCTTGGGTACTTGGCCGTGTTTCTAATTCTAGGTGCCTGTACCAATGTGCACTTTAGGGTAACTTGAGTTAGATAATTAGAATGCCCGCAAGTATGATGAAGAACGTAACCATGTATTGTTCATGTGCGTATGCGATTTATAAAATGTAGACTGGCTGTTTGTGAAAACTCAAAAATGGTAATCTGGTGATGTTATTCATGATGAGTAGTGTTTACAAAGCTATGACATTTTGTATGACTTGAATCTTGGGGGAAATGTTGACGTCAATGAGAGCGTCAAAATTTTGAAAATTTGCAGCTTGTGAAAACGGTGATGATTTAAATCTATAGACAACTACATCAAGAGAGCGGACATCCATACCTGAATACCATATACTTTTACTGTCCCTGTGTTTGATGCTAAATTCTCTCCCCCTCTGAACTAAATTGAGCATAATTTCCCATGCAGCTGGTTAACAATTTACCAACCTCAATACAAACCCAGATGAGCCGCAAGCTCCATTTGATCAACTTAGCACATCATCATACAGCGATTATTTACTTAGTCAGTCAATTCTCGATGAATTGTTAACTGCAACAGTATAATTTTTTTTCATGTAGTTGTTTTTCAGCAGTGAGCCCAATATCCAATTTGGAATATTCAAATGTCCTGCTTCCCAGAAACATTTTTTAATCATTGATCGTGTTGTACGTGTATGGTTTCTCAAGGTTAAATCCTGCTGAAGCGTGGAACACATGCATCATGCGTCATTAAAATGTTAGGACAATTTTAGCTTTGCAACCAAATTTGTGGTTTGGGCGATAGCTCATGCATGACCAAATGCACATGAATGTCGTGCAGAGGATTCTCGGTGAAATCCAGGTTCTAAGCAACACCGGCAACCATCCTGGCGATCTGTTTTTTGAAGCAAGGTCTTGCACCCAAGCTTGCTTACACCAACTAAAACCTGATTTAGTTACATGTAAACTACACCATTTTTAAAACTGGTTACTCAAGATGCATTGCGATTTATTTGAAAGATGGCCTTTGTGCACATGGGCTATGGAGCTCACCGTGAGGTGTGCTAAAGACTTAATATGGACTGGTCTTTCTGCTGGTATAATAAATAGGCCTATCTGGCGTAACTTTTCTGATTGATGCCCATAAAACAAGTAATTTAAAATCTGTGTGCATGTGCCATGTGCACATTATGTACAAAGTACGATAAAAATGTATATTCAATTTGAAATAGGCCAAATTGTTTTGCTTTATCAGTTTGCTATAGCTATGTTGGCTGACTTTTTATTAATGTGTGGATGAGAGTATAAAGAAAAACCAAAACAGCAACCGTATTCATGAACTTGATTTACTTGTTGCTTTCATTTTGCTGTTTTATTCATGCTCTTTACAATGTTATGTCAATACAGAGAGAATGTTAATGTTGTACGGATTATGTGTTTCAATGTGTTTCAATCCCTTGCAGCTCCACATGTGTCACACACTGCATGCGTCACTTCATTGTAGACATTACTTTTGACAGGTTTCTCTGATCGATTCTCCCCCCGCCGAACCTCGCGGAAATCTGCCTAGTGTTTTCTTTGGGAGAGAGGGGTCGGTTCAGGACATATTATCCACACCCATTGTGTGGGTGCCCCATGAGTTGCATGATCCGATTACTGTAGTGTGAGTACAAAGCAAAAAAACAACAAAAACTGTTGTCAAGTGACATTGTGCCTAGATAAATGTGCTTGGCCAGCACGTAATGGGTACTTGATCCATTTTGCGTAGTTTGTCTTGTGTGCTGATTGTTTCCCTTGAAGTGCCTGCAAAAGGGTTTCGGACCCAAAAGACTCATAATTTAGAAGACCACTTTGTGAAATGATTTGTAAGAGCATTCGTAGATAAAAGCCTTTTTGTGTACCGGTGGAATTTAATTTTTTTTTAGTATACATTTTAAGGAGGGTATTTTCCCTTCTGTAAAGAGCATTTTCTTTAGAATATTAAAATACCTAAAGAGATGTTTTGAAGGTGGCTCAAGCCCTCTGGAAGCAGTCTACAAGTAACAAGTGATCCACCCCACAAGCAAGACAATAGACATTGTGCCTTTGCTGGATACATTTTTCAAAATGGCCAGCGTTCTCCAATACAATGGTCGCCAGTTAAAACACTAGAGGACCAGTCAAAGTTCACTCCAAATGGTCGGGCTGGCGAGTTCAGTGTTGAAATATTATAATATTATCCCCATTTTAAGAAATATGGACAAGGGAAAAAGCTGACCGACCAGGCCAGTGAAATAACAAGCTTACTGATCCTGTTGGCCAGTCACTAAAAACATACAGATTAAACCCTGAATGCAGGCCTTTAATGAATAATTTGCCAATTTTGCCTGTTCACACAGTTGTCAAATTTATTGATGCTAATTACTAATTAGTGCCCACAACAATAAAGCATACATTAAACAATTCTACTGTCAATACCTCAATCATCATTCCATGTACAATGGCACTCATTGAGTCACCAATTTACGCTTATTTATTGACTTGCCACTTCTTGATAAGGGACGTACAAAAGATGCACGTCGCTGCTGCTGCTGCTGGTGGGTATATAACATGAACGTTGTTTTTTGTTTGAGATCAGGGCAGGCTGGTTACAAGAATAATGCGGCGAGAGTGATGTGCTTGTTAGTAAGAGGTTATAATTTTGCAAGAATTGTAACTGGAACAAAGTACATGTAGGCGATTAGTGTTGGATGTGCGTCACACAACCCTGGAAAAGCGAGTTGTGTTTCCCTACTCGTTTAAGTATTTTGCATAGAACAAGGAGGAGAGAGCCAGACTAAAGCCCTTCTTGAAACTGCAGCTTCTGCCTGGTTTCGGGATTAGGTTCTATATTTATTTTGAAAACATGCATTGTGGCTATATGTTAGTAAACCGTGAGATGCTACAACTGAAGTGTGGCCTTGATTTGAATGGTTTCCTCGAGCATATTATAAGGAGTAATTTTGTTTATTTTAATTGCTTATTTGTTTCATCATTTGTGGATTATTTGGCATGTTGTGGTTCAGGCCTGTGTGCTTTGTCTTTGAAAGGGCAAGGGCACCAAGGCATTTTCTCCTTAGTAAAGGGGCACCCTATGAGGAAATTGTAAATTTCTACTGGAACATTTCAAGAGCACAAAGGCAATGACCTGGGGGCATGGAGGCAATCGCCTTTGTTGCCTCCATGAAGTATCAGACCTGGGCCCAATTTCATGGCTCTGCTTACCGTAAGCACAGAATCGGCGCTTACGGAAGCTGGAAATTCTGTGCTTACGGCAAGCGTATTTCACGGGTTAGCGGTGAATTTTGGCTTCTGCGCGTGCGTACTCCAAGTTACTAGGCATTCTACGCTTACAAGGCTAGCGCAGAAATTTGGTGCTTGCACGTAAGCGGGGAATCGCGATCGTAGGCGCAGAATTCGGCGGTAAGCAGAGCCATAAAATTGGGCCCTGGTGGTTGAGTGGATAAGAGCACTAGACTCTAGCTCTGGTGTTTCTGATCAGCAAAGTGTGGGTTTGAGTCCTTTTCGTGACACTTGTAACCTTAAAGCAAGACTCTTTTTCATTAAGTTGCGTCCTTCAGATGGGATGTACATAACATGCACAGGTAAAGCTGTATGTCTTGTGTGTTTATAGGATTTGAGGCATTGCATGGTGAGGTATCAACGTATGTTTGGTTTGGGGTAACACGATGTGTGTATCTACTTGCCAGGTAGAGTTTGTTCTTAGAGAACTGTCTTGCTTTATTCTACTGCCGCAGAGTAGATAATCGGAAGTTTGGGAGACTTCTCAGTTCTGAAAAGAACTGTCCTGCTTTTTAGCTATTACCAGGGCGGATGGTATAGAAAATAGACTGGACTACTACTTTAGCTTATAAGATCGTAATTAACTGTACTGCTGCGGAGTCAGTTCTGAATTGGTCTCAACGTTTGTACTAGCTTGTGTGTTGTAATGCACATGAGAGAACGCAGTGCACTATAAGAACAAAGAAATGGGGTTCGCCACAGTGTTTCTGGTCTGATTGGCTGCATATTGCGCCACAGCACCTTGTAAACCATTACATGCTATGGTGCTTGTTGGTCTCAGAGTCATACTTCAAGACATAGCTCAGCAAACCTTGCAGGAAAAATAGTGAACGCCGAAGCGCTGAGTGATGGATTTGAGCGCTACATGTATAAAAAGAGAGCCATGGTTGTTGTTTGTTAACTGGTTGATTGTTTGCTTGAAATTTATACCCTCTGATTACTGTCCACCCCAAACAAAATTACGTACCAAAGTCGTAAATTTGTCTGCGGACATTGACAGACAATGACGAGTATACGTACCAGATATTCTGAAGGACCAAAGCTTGATTTTGACGCACCGCTCTGACTCTGTAAAAAAATTTTTTTTTTACAGCCATGACACAACCATGATGCACCATTCCAAGAGGTCATGTACGTAGTCTGTCTTGTGCTTATTTGCCCGTGTGTTCCAATGAAAGTAAGACGTGCAATAAATTAGCACATTATACACAGTACATGTCCTCACCAGCTTAAAATACAGCTTTAATCAGATGCTTATGAAAGTTCTACGCATAGTCCTGTTAATTATGTAGGCCTACATGTATGTGTCAACAAATAAAACACTTATTAAACTTGCCACTGGTTCATCATTAGGAATATGGTTTTGAAGTTAAGATTTGTGTTTGTGTCACACCTTGAGAAAGAGAGAGAGAAAAAAAAGAGGTGTTTGTTGTACATGTTCATGTACTTAAATCCATACTCTACTCTAGTGCTGAGAGATCAGATGGCTTTTCTGTGTGACTCATGTGGGTGTCTGAACATGGCGGCTGTAGGTGTTGGAATTCTATTTAACGCTGTGAACATTTTAATAAATCCATGGAGAATACTACTCACTGGGTCTACTTCCCGATGACATGGACATGTAGGAATTGCACGTGGATGCTCAAAGCGACTAAATGATTTCTATGAGGCTTTTAGTTTTAGTTGCGATGATATGCCCATGGGTCTACTAAGATGTTCACAAAGTAACGTCTTTGATTACAGTAACGTCAATGTACTACAAATTTTACTTGAATACATTTTCAGCCTTTTAAACAACGAAGAGACAATTGGTTTTAAAAACATGTACATCATCTGGTGACAAGAGGATGGTAATAAAGTGACCAGATACAAACCTTAAAATTTTGTCAGATGATACACGTCTTGTGAAATATTAAAAGTAGAGAAAAATCCCTGAAAAAACTTGACTTTTTATAGTGATTACAGAGAGAAACACATAGTATGGTCTACACTACAAATGATGCGTACATGTACATCATTATGAATTAAAAAAATTATTGGAAAATTTGCTTATTTCTTCTATGAGTACATTAAAGTATGGTCTAGATGCATTGCACCCGATGTACTGTACACTACATGTGCACTGTGTACATGTAATGGGTACATCTAGTTCATGTACTGCACGAACATGTCATTAATAACTGAATGCTCATATTATGACATGTTCACATGTGTACATTGTTTACATGCGTGTATATACATATATGTTACATGTACATAATACTTCCCTACCATTACTGCCAGTGCCATTGTCAATTTACATTTCTAGGAATTTGTAAAACAACAGGGATGACTACTGTCTGGTCGTACACTGTGTCTGTGTGTACTAATAATAATAATACTTGTAGCTGGATACCTTGTACATGAAGCGCACACATCCAAGTAGCCAGATCAAGGCGCTTTACAACATTAAAATATCCCGGGTCATCAGGCAAACTGTTAGACCATCCATCTAGCTTTCTCAACTCCGCGGGGAGCCAACAACCACAAGCTGCTTAAATTAGCGCAAAGGGGTTAATCCAACCAAATACTGTCTCAGCCCTTTCAGGTTCCCATTTATACGCTGAGGTTAAGAGAAGCCATTAATGGTTACGTGTCTCGCTCAAGTGCAATGACCGGCAATTTGAACCATCACGCTGATGATTCAGCCATCAGAACTTGAGTCAGATACTGTTGACCGCTTGGTCACTACACACCACGTATGAAAAATAGAGTTATTTACTTTCATTTTTTTTTTTTTTAAAGTACAACTTGAATTATGCCTGGTTGCACTGTTGAGAAGATCCCTGGCTGAGTCACTCGCTGCCAGTGACCTGAGTCAGCTTCAATACTGTTTGAGTTCATGTACATAACTGTGCATTTTATTACCTAACATGCATTGAGCTTGACTACAATGTACATTTGAATCAAATACTGAACTCACTTTTAAAGTCATAATGTAACATACACAAGAATGTGCTCATTGATAATAATATGATGTATAGTTATGTGCATAGCAGTGTAATTGACCAGCTAAAGGTAACTAGTTACTTATTCATCATTCAGCTTTCGAGTTCACTCTTAGCTTGATATAGTACGTTGTGTACCGTAGCTGATAAAGTTAATGTTTGTGCAGGGGTAGAAACAAAAAATGCAGATCAAGGGGGGAATTCCCTGAAGGATGGTCCCTAATTTGGTTGTGTATGACCCATATGGGCACATGACAGTATCCAATGACTTTCCCCATGACCCCCTACAGATATAGAATGACTTGTGGTTAGCCTCATAGGATTTTCATTGAAACTGACTATGTACCTACGTAGGTGAATTCATTATATGACTCATTGGATGATGAACCCTCCCCTGCCCTCTCCCCTCACTGAATTCAATACCCTTCGCTCAACTGACTTATTAAAGGGAAAGTTCACACATCATTGGTGTCTGGAAGTGTTAATTAAAGGTATGATAAACGGAGATTAAAAATCTATAGGGGGACCGCCAACGCCACACATAGGTCTAGATACATGTAGCTCAGTTGGTAGAGTGTCAGCACAATGATCCAGATGTTGATGGTTGAAATCCCGCTGTTGTAAATTTGTCTTTGCTCAACCCTAAATCGTTTAAAATTTACTCATATATCAATATAATTCACAAGGGAAACTGACTGGGTTAAGTTCTCAATGATTATTGGGGTTGAACAAAGAATTGACTAAGAGTGGGATTCGAACCAACGACCTCCGATTTAACATGCCAGCACTCTACCAACTGAGATACATGTATCTAGCCTAATGTTGGCGATGTCCCTATTTTGTCAATATCTTTGTTCAGGGGTGCCAGTCAGTTTCTCTTGTGGTTTATTATAAGTTATCACACAAGCGCGAGTGCCATACGAAAAAAATATAGCACTTCTGCGTCCCATATCCAACGAGGCCGAAGGCGCTATATTTTTTCGTATTTCACGAGCGCGCGTGTGATAACGAATTTATTTTCCATTCTCACTTGCAACGCGCAAAATTAAAAATTTCACAGCGTTATTTCACGCGCACAAAGTTTAGAATGTAAGTTTTGCACTCTCCGTATACGTAGAGTGACAAAATGACATTTCACAATATGCACTGTGTAATAAAAACAGAGGAAGTAGGATATAAAACAATGGTCGTAGCATATATGTTTTTATCCCCCTAGTAGTTCGAGCTTCTGATTGGTGGAGTAGCGCGTACTGGAAGATAATATTTAAAGTCTATAGCCAGAAAAGCCTACACCTTGTACATTTGTAGGTCAGGACATGTACCAAATAAAATGTTCAAAAGGACCATATCATGCCTGAAATTAATTCCTGCAAAAGATTCATCAGATTTGCTAACCAGCCATGTTTCTGTGAAAAACAATGGAGATTAGTTTCCTTGTTTTGTTTTGTTTGATCGGGGATTTTATTTTTTAGTTCACCTGTGTTTATTTGCACTACGGCAGTCAAAGTGAGTTATGGTGATTTTGGAATCATACAGACACTTCCTTCATTTTAACAGTAGTTTACAGACAAAAACATTTGATGGAGGTTTTTTACTTGCGGTTGGTGTAAAACTGAAATAAGTTGATTGTTTCTGTCTGGAAAATGCTTTGTTTTAAAGAAAATCTGGTATTTTGATATTATTTTTATTGCCTTGCAAACAAATATAGAAGCCCCCAAAAATGAAAACCTCGCCCAAAGAAACATGCAATTAGCAGGCATTTTAAAATACCCACACGTACACACACATGATGCTGTTTTCATAAGAATGTATTGTACAATGTAAGCTTAAATGTTTATAAATAATAATTCCAGAAAAAAACCTTGAAAGAATTGTTATTTTTTCCCGGGCCGATGTTTTCATGACATGTATTTTAGCTTTTGTCATGGTCTTGGTGGCCTTTGAAATTTTTCCGAAAGAGACAGCGTAAGTTTTTTTCATGGCAGTGCTTTCGACCCAAGGACACATTCTTGAAGACTTTATGTATAGTAAGTTCATGGCCTAACACAGCCTGAAAAATGTGCATCTACTTGAACTGTGTACAATGTAAAATGGAAAGCATACATTATGATGTGGCGCAAGGGATTTGAAGAACTTGGTATATGTAGAAATTGGTAATACTCTAACAAATTGAAGACCATAAAAATGTACTGATGAGAATAACTGCAGCTGTAGTATATACACTATTTTTTTTAAATAGAAAGGATTCCATTTAAAGTACATTACATACTTTGGATAATTGTTCAACACTTGAATCTAAGAACAATACATGAGTTAGTTTTTTAGACTTCTGAGGGTTGCTGTCAAATCAAGTATGGTGACCATGGTTGGTACCTGCTGTCACCTCGTTAAACGTGTATGGAGTTCATGTGAAAATACCGTAACAACTTTTTGCTGTTTTCTCAGCTTGTAGATACTGTATTCAGCTGAAACTCACAAATGTGACTTGTGGTGTATTTTTCTTTATATTTGTGCTGCCAAAAAATCAGCATACGTTGACAAAAACTAATCTATTGCATAAATGTTGATTTTAGGATACTTTGCGATATATCCTCATATCGGCGATATTTACCCGACGATATACTGCCAGTCAAAATTTTTGATATGGTCCAGGCTTAACATGAAGCATAAATTACAAGGAATGAAACAAACATCTAAGACATTTGTCTTCTTCTTTGTGCCTTTCCTGAGCAGCATCAATAATCCAATTCCTTAAAAGGAAGAAAGGTCGGGGGTCGTATGCAGAACATGCAGCTGTTTTTATCTGGCTAAATCAACTGCCCTTGTCATTGATTTTAGATGGAATGCAAAATTTACTGAGAGATTGGTTCAACTTCATGTACATGTTGTACACATTTGGGTTGTTCAGGTAAAGCTATAAGGCAGTACGTTACATTATTGTACAATGGTACATGTAGGTCTAAGGTTTTTTTTAAATGAAATCCGTTACCTGTAAAACAATAACAGAACCCACTCAAGATATTGTTTTCAAGACAATCAACTTGTATCTTATCGGCGTAATATGGGTTGAACCAAAGTTAATATTCTTTATCCTCGATCCAAATTTCCATCTATAAAACTTGTTTTTTTTCTTCAGCACTTTCAAAATCTCAACTTTGGCTTACATGTGGGTTCTGAGAGTTTTTTTTTTGAAAAATGCGATTTCAGTATCTGGCTTCAAACCGGGGATTTTTTTAAACAATTTGGAGTTGATCAAAGACAAATTGACTAGAGCGGGACTTAAACCTGCGACCTCCAGGAATGGTGCTCTACCAACTGAGCCTTATTCATGTCCCTGGTCGCCCTTCACTTTCAAATTGGAGTGGACTGCTTCCACTTCTCTCCTAACTAAATCAAGGTCTTTGGATTTGATTGTCAAAAACCCATTACATTTTCCCAGTCCAAACAACAGTTAAAGGATCATCCCCAGATTATCTCATTGAGCTGACCCAGCACTCATTGTTCAACAGTTATATTATGATGTTTTAATCCACTACTAGCCTGACCTGGGCCCAGCTATGATTGTCTGCGTATGTTAACAGTCTGCCTTGTTCCCTGGTTTAAGTGTACAGGCTATTCATATGTAAATGATGTGAACTGAAAGGGAACAATAACAAGTGGAGAAAACAGCTATTTGTTATTGACCAAGAAAACATGTTCATTATTAGCAGCATGTACCTTGGACATTGTACATTAATACATCATTGTGTATTGAGTAATTGTGTGGCCCATGGATGTTCATTGACATCTGCATGTAGCAGGCGGCAGTACTGTGTATATTTAGGGGGGGGGGATGAAAATTCATGTGTTTTAAAGGGGAATGTCGAATGTTTGCAGTGGTTTTTAAAGACTGCATGAAATGGATGACGAAAGTATAGCTTATTTTTGTTTCCATCACCATACGCTCAGATATTGCTGATCTTGTTGAATTGTCTGCCCTCTTCTAGCAGAAATACATGGCTTTTAATTTTTTTTTTTTTTTTTTTAAGAATTGTAGATTCTAGTTAACATGGGAAATTGGAAAACATCAATTCGGTCTGATATAACATACCTTTTCTTTGATCATCTGAATTCGTTTCGATACCTTTTCCTTGACCGTCTGCTCCGAGCAGAAGAAGGTTAAATTATGCGGGCGTTTGCGGCCCCTATGGGCATGTACAAGCAGTTTGCCGCAGCTATGGTCTCTTTAGGGTTTTAGCAGACTATCTTCTTAGTATGTGTAATGCTGAAATCCCTTGGACTCTTTTCATTTTATTATAAAAAAAAGTATCATTTATTCAAACACCTTGCCTGATGCATTTAATCTGTTTGTGCTTAGCAGGAGTAGTCACAGGTGGGATGTGATGTGGTTTGGCTTGTAGCCTTATTCTGGTAGGCATGATCTTTTTTGTGCTTAGCGACTCTATGAATAAGGGCCCTGGGTTCGATTTCATAAATCTGCTTAACGGTGGGCAAATTTTTTCGTGTTTACTGGAGCAGGATAATTAGAAAGACTAAGTCTGTTCCGATTTTTTTAAATAGGTTTGAAACACCTATAAATACAAGTACATCCCCCATTGTGGCTCAAAATTATTGTAAGAAGTAAGGTTTTAATTATGTTTACTAATGAACTGGAGGCAACACTATTATTTCAGCAAACAAAACAACGCAGTTCACCGTTTTTCAACTTGTGATGTGACAAGCTCCAACGAGGTGTTACTTTCATTTGACAGTTTTGAATACCGGTTAAAATCATGTATTGATTATTTGAATAATGAAACTGAATACTTGTTGCAGACAAAGTAACACTTGTGCATTATCGTTAAACATGCACATGTACGTGCATATCTATACACATTGTAAACCCGTTCATTGAACCACACGGCGCAGTATAAATGGAATTACTGGTGACCTTTTTTTACATTTACCTGTTGATCAAAATATTTGATAAGTGTTTATGAGAGCGAAAAGCTTATGGGCAAAAAGGAGAATGATAAGATACTGCATTCAAAGTGGGGGTCCAAATAACTACTCAAGGAATCACTTGAGGGCTCTCATGAAATTTATAACCCATATCCAGTCACAATTTTTCTTTTTAAAGAGAAATGTCTTTTTTTGTTTAAAGAACCGGACACAATACCACCACAAGCAAACCGGACACTGCACCACAAGCAAATTGCATATATCGGCTTTAAGTGCCGTGCCAGCACAGGCGTAAATTAGTTTTTCCTCAGATGTCATCTGGTGCGGATAGCATCTCGAAAGCGAACGGTCAGCCGAGGAAGATAGTGCCGGCCGTGCATCTGCTGAGCCTCATGAATATGCATGACCATGCTCGTAGAGGTACCATGGGAGCCTCGTTACTTCCGTCTAGCTTTCAGTGGCAGGATTTGTTATTCTGCTGCTATCTTGAAGCTGAGAACAAGGGGTGTTTCACGATGAAATTCTGTTGCACGTAATTTATGGAAAGTCTGTCTGTGTGATGTTGAGATGGTTACTGTTATGTACAGATAGTAGGCCACTACATGTGTGTATACTATACAAATAAACATGATTAACCACTTACTGCCAAGACTTCAACTCAGAACTGTCTGAGACTGATGAAGCTACAAGCTTCAAGTGAATGTAATTTTCAAAATTGGCTTCCTTGGCAAATTTAAGAGAAAAAAAAAGCAGATATAATTCACAGGCTTTATATGACCTACATTTATGTGTTGGACATTCTTTCGCAGTCATACGACAGAGACGCCTTGTTCCATGTTGTTTGTCATGACATCGAGAAATGGGTCGATTTGTGTAATCACGGTGACCAATATGATTTGTTCATTTTGATAAACTATTTTCGTTTAGGATGTGTAGAGCTTTTTCATACATTGTACTTCCTCCGTTGAAATGTACTCCTGTTTTTCCTCAGCACTAGCTGAATAAATTTGTCAGTCAGCATTGTGGGAAAGACAAGTGAGCGAAGGCCATGTGTAATGATGAATTTTTAATCAGTTTGTATTGTAAGCCGCGAAAAAAACAAAAACCCCAAGAACAGTTTCTCGGCAGTCATTAGTATGTTGACAGACAACCATATGGGGAGGGCTTGGTTCATGACGCATTTGTATTATTTCTCCGTGTGGAATTCACATAGTGCTGTATCATGGAAAAGAGCAGGTGAATGTTCTAACAAGTACAGATGCTCCCTTGATACAGTTGGCATCAACCATGGAGGAAGGTACCCATCAACTGCAGCCCAATAATTTTCCCTTGGTACACGTCATACGTGTCACACTCTTATGTTTTCTCAATCCATCGGATGAACTCTTAATATGTGACCTAGATTATTGTATGGAAGTGTCGGTACATTTACCTGTTCATATAAACTATAAAACTAGAACACATCAAGTTTCTTAATATCATCAAGTGTCGATCTGATGTACGTTTTTGTGAAATGTTGTGAATAAACCATTATCCCTGGGAAAAAGAAAGAAAAAAAAAAACCCCAAAAAACCGATTTTAAAACACTACCAAATGGTAAAAAAAACAAAATGTGTTTAATTACAAAAATCATTTATGATTTTCATACATGATACATGTGTGTTAACATTTTCCCAAAGCTCTTTACCAGGATTAAATTCACTGGACCAGAATCAAAATGAGTTGAACAAGCACTACGAGAAGATCTATCTCATTTATGTTATGCCCAAACATGGGATTGTGTGTTTCTCTAGTCAAATGAGGTCGGAATCATGTTGAGATATGCAATTCTTGTCTATCGCTCATCAAGTTGGGAGATTAGTTTGAAGAACCCCGATGTCCCTGGCAACTACATCTGGATAGCTGAGCTTTTGTCTTCCCCTTTCTCCTTCCATGTTTTGGTGACCAGGTGATAAGCTGAGAGACAGGTTCTTTGATGTTTTTATATGAGTGCCCTGCTAGTCTCAGACGATGCTGATTGTATTTAAGATACTTCGATACTCAATAGAATAGAAAGATATTTTTCACAAAGATATTACACAACGAAGTAGACTATTATTATTAATTCAATTTAAAATCACAAGACCACCAAGCTTGTCCAGTCATTGAGTTTACTGGCCCAACGGTAAAGACTCTGGCCTGCTGTCCAGTGTTAATTTTGAGCCCTGAGCCTGTCATACTTTTGTGATGGATATTAGAGCAAGCGCATGTTACCAGATTCATTTGGCACAATGTTATAAGATATTTTATATCAAAATATTTAATAACTTTGAAACTGCAAGATTATCACAAGCTCATCTTACAATACAACAGCCTCAAAACCAAATATGGCATCTGTCAAGTAATATTTACGCCTGCATTTCAGTGTGGCGTGCACCGATCAAATTGACAACAGTTTTTGCCAAATTAGACATTCCCTTCCTAAATCAGAGCCGGGAAAGGTAAATGCCCTGCTAGAAAAATCTCCAGTGATTTCCTGAGTTGGTAAGGTGAGATTGTCGCCCTGGGCATTCCGAGCCAACTTACATCATGATGTTCAATCACGTCGTAAAATGTAAGTGATTGTAAAAAGTAACATTACTTTAATGTTACCGTTCATAAATTGAATTTGGAGAAAGGGAAACATAGCAGGTGCAAAATGAAATTTCCTTCTGCGAATAACATTCTTTGAGATTGGACTTAATGTGAGATGAAGGAATTTTGTACATGCTTTGTCAAGGAGAAATTGTTGTTTGGTTATTTTTGCTAAGGAGGGGTTTAAATTACGACTCCTGGTGTAGGATCACTAATCACTAACTACACGGTGCCATCTTTGCTGGTATTTTCAGTTTATTATAAATAGTTGGTCTCGGTTGTGGCTATAGGTTGTGGCCAGATTCCTCGTTGCTTATTACATGTAAATGTAAATGTACACATACTTGTTGGTATTCTTTATCCTCAATGCATTGCAATGTGGGAATTGCATCATCTTAACATTGTTTGCGTGGGAAGGAAACAAACTCGCCCACTTTAAATAAAGGCTCCCCAATGTTCCAATACGCATGAGACGTACACAGTTTATTACAACTAAAATGTTGGGATGTTCCCGCAATTGTCTGTTTTTGTTTAGTTTTAAGTTTTTAAGTCTTTTGAGTCTTCCATAAATATTTCTTGTCTAGTAAAAATCTAGCTGAAAAAAACCTAGTATTAGGTTTTCCTAGAAAACCAATCCTTTGTGAAAGTTTGCAATGCCGTGCAGATGTACTCTATTTAATCCTTCCTTTACAAATGAAAAAATGTTTTCACCCAATGGTACTACATGTACATCATGCTTCAGGATGATCCACTGAATCCACTGAGGCCACTGCTTTTGTTAGCCTGGCCTTTGTGCATACCTGGGGTACCCTATGAAATATTCCCATTTAAGAAATGGAAATACCTGTTTCTCCGAAAAATTGCCCTGTCCTCACAAGAATGAAATTTAGGCCTGACACAAGGTTTAAGTCTCAACATCATTCAATCCACTTCAGTTCCGTCAGATCATTTGTTATACTAGGTCGATGTTGTCCATGGCCCAATTTCATAAAGCTATCAAGCAGAAAATGCAGCTTATAAAATGTCTTTGCTTAGCAAGAAAATGAGTCGGGCACCAGTCACAACAATGTAAACTCAATCAAATTTTGGCTGGTAACCTGTTTCTACTAAGCCTAAAATTGTTCTCACAGGCTCTCTGAAATTGGGCACATGCTAAACAATCATGCACTGCATTGAATCTCTTAATAAAGGGGCAGAGGAAAAAGTTGTCCCTGTTTTGTAGTTTCCGATTCAGCGGCTAACCTGAACAGACGTTTTGAAAGCAGACTGTTGGGCCATCCAATGGGTCCCCACTAATCCCGCAGCAAGATACCACAATCAGTGCAGCACGTCTTTAAAGGTTGTTTGGTGTCATGCTGAGAGAGCTTTACGCTGTGAAAATCTTTATGTCTCATATTTTGTCAGTGTTTGTTTGGTGTTTTTTTTGGCTAGTTCTCTCTAATTTTAGTCATGTTTCTTTGTTGCCAGGTCGAGTTTTGTTGTTTTTATGAGTCAGTTGGGGTGAAATAATATGACAGGTTTTATGGAGCATGGGACCGTATGTACAGAAAGTCTGTAATTTCTGTTGAAGTATAAAATTAAAATGTTCTTGAAAAGTAAAACAGTATTTTGGAAAACCGACCAACAGTGCTTGTTTGATTTTGTTAAAATTTTTGAAGTACCAAGAGATGATCATGTAAAGTTAGTTCTGTTTGATTCAATTTAAGTGTTGGTGTAATCTGATCAGTTGAAGTATGAAGCTCTTGTCCCATGTTTTACATGTATTTCTTGTCTCTTACTTACACCATTTAACATAATGAAAGATTACTGAATTGATTTACCAGACATGTATGTTTTATTTGCAACTAAGTAAATGGGGGACACATCCAATACTTAATTAATTACTTCATTAATGCAGAATCTTTAAGTTTCACATTTGGCTAGATGCCGCTGCGATTGAAGGACAGAACAATTTTGTGAGACAGAATCCTGTTCGCTGTTTTTTCTCTCACTGGATGTAATGTATGTATGAGTTTAGAAGCCATTAAGTGCTTCTGATATATTCACCCTGGTCCAGTCATGCAGGCTGGTTAAACATTATAGTCCTAGTAATTTTGTTCCATTTAGTCTGTATCATTGAGGGGCCTCGTTGGCTTACTTGCATGATATGTTTAAAGGCACTGGACATCCTTTGTAATTGTCATAGACCAGTATTCTCCATCTTCATAAAATTTTGGACTTAATTGGTCATCGGAGTTGCAAGAGAATAGTGAAAGAAAAAGAAACACCCTTGTTGCAAATATTTGTATGCTCTCAGATGCATAATGAAAGGCTTCAGGTGTGAATCTTTTAATATTTGAGGGAGAAATTACATCTTTCTTAAAAACTACGTACTTCTGAGAGAGCCGTTTCTCACAATGTTTTATAATATTAACAGCTCTCCATTGCTCGTTATCAAGTTAGTTATAATATGGCAACAATTATTTTGAGTAATTATTCAATACTGTCCAGTGCCTTTAAGTGTGTTCTGTGCGTGTACAGTGTAGTGTTTGAAAAATGTAGCGAGACTTTTTGTACCGTTACAGAGTAGAAATGAAAACTCCTAGAGTGAAATGTCGTACTTTGTTTTCATCTTGAATACTTATCAGGTTGTCTACTTGAGAAGAATCACTGCACATGATAAAGGCATAAGCCCCAACATTTATGCGGGTCCATAGCAAGATTCCATCATGTGTGTGGCCTCTATGCTTCGTTTTTCTCCTTGGTAAAGGGCACCTTATGAGGAAATTTCTTCTGTGAGCAATTCAAGGGCACCAAGGCAATGACCAGGGGGCATGGAGGCAATCGCCTGTGTTGCCTCCTTGAAGTATCAGGCCTGTGTGTGAACACCTCATGGAATCTCACAGAGCTGTTTATCCTGCCTTTGTGGTTGGAGCTTAGTACAATGTACATGTATATGTGTAAATCATATCCAGATATCCACCTCCTGGTTGGTTGTGCACGTATACAAATGACTATGTTCACTTTGGAGTTTGTAGTCATTGTATTTTTATATGGTCTGTTTTCTGACCACGTTTAACGTGTCTACATGTACAGTACATGTATCTACCATGAGTGTCATATTAGTTATGTGTATTGATAATGTTTGTGTATGTACACTTGGGGTACTAAGTCAGCAATGTACAGAACATGTCAATTATGTACGCCAATACCGTATACACAGTTAGCTTTCTCTATTACGTAATGTTATGATGACCACGTGGAAGGGACACACCTTGTGTTTGCTGTCACGGGCAGCAGCTCAATTAATGAAACGTTAGTATGTACCTGCCAACAAGGCGTGAGTTAGAATACCCTAAAAGTCGATCTGCAAGTCACACTGACAGATTCTTCCTTGATTGCACATTGAAATCATTGCATGTGATCCTCATGTGTTTTTACCCATCTTGTTAAAAATAATAATAGATTCTTCTAACATTTGCATCTCAGAAAGAAGATAATTTCTCTATTGCGCGTCATCTACTCGTTTGTTCCAAAATAAAACAAACCACGACCCCCTGCTTTTTCTCCGTTCCGTTTTCCAAAATCAGATAAGTCAGATTTGTTATGGTTTTAAAACTGAAAAAAAAAAAAAATAAAAAAAATAAAATCATGACTATTGGGATTTTAATTGGAATGGGTGGCAGGTGTGCATTTATTGATACAAGTTGACACGTACCAGTGCGAATGGCTCAAATGTCTTTTCGAGCAATAGTTTGTTTAAAAAAAATATGAAAAAAAGCCTGGTTACTTATCTGAGAATTATCTGAGAATTCTTGTTAGACAGAGGCTCATACATGTACCAGTGTATCTGCACAATATTTTCTGCAGTATCTTAAAGTGTGTACCGTTTCTTCCCCCCCCCTTCCCACAGACGAGGAAGAGCACTGAAGAAAGCATGTCTGGCTACTTGTGTGCTACGTCAGAGAAGGGTTCAATTCATATCAAATGTTCCATTTCCCTGACGCAGAGATCTAATCAATTAATATCACAAAAGGGAACGTGCTGTTTTTCCCACCATAATGTGCAAACTCAGAAATTATACATCGTTTCATCGGCAAGAAGCCCCATACCCCACTCGTGTAAATGAAAAAATTATAGGTTGGGGGAACCGCAAAGGAAACACAATTCAAAGAAAAAAAATATTGTATTCAGACTTAATGAAAGCATGCCCTTTTGGGAAATGGCTTTTCTTCTTGACTTCTTTCTAAGGAACTAGGTGAAACGGACAGATTTAGAAAACCAATTTTGGTTTAGGGCCAGATTTATTTAACATCGAACAGAGCGGCAGAACCGATTGTAGATCAGTTGTGTTCAATCTGGTGGAGCGATGCTGTACACATCTTCCAAATTTGAAAGTTCAGTTGCCATACATTTTCAGGCCTTGAAACTCACTCTTGAAGGGGCACAGCAATTTTCCTCTGATAAGGGGCACTACTGAGAGGACAATTTCAATTTGTACCGGAGCTTTGGAAAGGGCACCGCAGCAAAAGCACATGCACCTCATAGCTGGCCAAGCTGCATGAGGCCCAAATCTGTCTATTTCCTCTTGTGCCAAAACTTAGCTGATATCCCAATTCCTTCAAAATCCTCTCACAGCACAAACACATTATGGTCATAATCCTTCTGGCAATCTCCATCCCAAGTTTTCTTAATTCCTTCACTTCAGCAAAGAGGATATTGAAGGTGTTGGGCCTTTTAGGGTTTTTAATCATCCCGTCAAATTGACAAGAACAGTGCATTTCAATCCATAGTAACAATATGTTATCTGAGTGAATTGTTTTTTTTTTATGATGGCGTACTTAGTACACTAGGTCAAGTTCACGGACAGCTAGCAGCCCATCCTTTGAGTTGTTTATCTTCAGAATTTTTGATAACACTGTTTGTACAATATACAGTTATGTATTACATACTGCATGTACACTGTACGTACAGTGAAATCCCAGCAACATTCATGTAATGTCTACATTGTACAACATGTACATTGTACAACATGTACATATGCATGGATTTTCTCCATGTAATGTAGCATGCAACTGTGCATGATGCTTTGAAATGTCCCATTGTACACTGTTTGAAAGGATTAATAATTGCTGCATTGATTTTTGTGTTTGCTGAGTGGCTCTATTGTGTAATCTGGCCATGTGTGGGTTTTTTGGTGCTTTATTTTTTTACATTGGTCTTTCATTCTAAAACAGAAAGTGGGAAAGATTTAGTTTGATATTGGCATTTCAGCCAATTGGTGGGGGTGAACCAGCCCCCAAAGGCAGCCTCTGCCCTCATAGGATGGCTTCTGGCTTCTTCATTCTTGTATGCCATGGGTTTGTGGCTTTACAGGTTAAGTAGTTGTAGTAGTGGTTTCCATCTAAAACAACAATAATGCAAATGTTCAGAATCTAGTAGTTTGAACTACAGTTAAATTTCATTTGTAAAAGCACATTGGGTTTGAAAGACTGGCCTTATTGGGATACAACGACAGAAGCAGGTATGAGTTCCAAAGCCTTGCATGATATGAATGATCTCTTGTACTGTCTAGGTTTAGGTTGTGTGAGGTTGTCTCCTCAAATGCTTCTTGGGCTTAAGTCAGAGATGTATCCACTTCCACAAGAGGGGCAGGACTAATGTATATAGTGTATGTAGTCTATGACTTTTCTGGTTCTGGTTCTGGTGAAATACTGCATAATCTTCACATATCGTGGTGTACATGTGCAGCAAAAGGGCCCCTCTGATGATGTTACCCATGTCCATTGCTTGAAGTTTTTCCTGTAAACTACCCATAGTTGGTCTTGTGGGTAGCTTGTTCCATTCTGCAATTGCTCTTCTTTTTTGGGGGGGACAGAGAATGTGTAGCTGTGTTTATACGATGTGCAGGATGCTTAAAGGCAGTGGACACTATTGGTAATTACTCAAAATAATTATCAGCATAAAACCTTACTTGGTAATGGGTAATGGGAAGAGGTTGATAGTATAAAACATTGTGAGAAACGGCTCCCTCTGAAGTGACGTAGTTTTCGAGAAAGAAGTAATTTTCCAGGAATTTGATTTCGAGACCTCAGATTTAGAACTTGAGGTCTCGAAATCAACCATCTAATCGCACGCAACTTCGTGTGATGGTGTGACAAGGGTGTATTTTCTTCTCTTCATTATTATCTCGCAAGTTTGATGACCGACTGAGCTCAAATGTTCACAGGTTTGTTATTTTATGTTTATGATGGGATATACCAAGTGAGAACACTGATCTTTGACAATTACCAAACGTGTACCTTCCCTTTAATGACGCGGGGCAGTTACAGCCTGCTGTCTAGTTCCGACCCTTGATTGTTATGTTTAGTGCACATACTGGTGTAGCACACTGTAATACGTGCACCAGGTTCCTACACCAGTTGTTAGTGAATCAACCAGGCCAGAGTCGCCAGTATTGAACCAAAGACCATAGTCCATTATTGAAAGACACGTTTTGTACAATGTAAAAATACTAAATGGGCACAGGGACCCAATGTACACAACCAAACATGCAGCCAGGGTCAAGTAAACTCAAGTGACTAAGTACTCAGTTACTAGTCTAGGGCTGCGTACATGTAGTCAAAATCCTCTGAAAGCAAATATCAACGTTATGAGATTTGTCTTGTCCAGGGGCCGTCTGGAAATATTTTTTTCATGTTTGTTCTTTGGTTCTGATGGTACAATATTCGCGAGTACTGTCTCTTTAAGGTCGTTGATGTTGTTCCTTTGCCTTCTAAGTTTGTGCATTATCAGCTCATCTGCCACAATAACAGCATCGTGAAGAGCATTGTTGTTGTTATTGTGTACATGTTTTGAAAAATGATCTTCACAATAACAAAGACCTCTTCTAATCTTACAATGTAATTTTCTAATTTTTTCTCTCCTGCATTATCATTTTTCTATGGAGAAAGTGAGATGCTGAAGATATGTGTATTTTCTTTCTCCTTTCTCGAGAGAACTTTCAATCAGATCAATAAAGTTGTCTTTGTGAAATGGGAAAGACTGGCAGCACATAGTGCAATTTTGTTCTAATAGTACATGAACATTGATAAAACAATTTTTTTTATTAGGCGCGCAAACCCCATGTATAGGTAACATATTTTCAAAATTTGATTAGTTTGTGAGTGGTAAGCCAGTTCAGCAATAATAATTAATATGGTGAATGTTCAATTATTTTAAATATGAAAAGAGATTTATTTATTCTGCTTTATAATCATACATAATATTGATACAAATAAGCTTTATTCGCAGCCATTTTGTTTTTCAGTGTCAAATTAATTATTTTTTTTCTTTCTAAAATGTCACAAAAGTATATCAAAATTATAAAGTTCTGTATTTTTAAGGGAACAATCTTGAACTCATCTTTAAAAATAAAATAAAGGTATATAACATCGAACTTGAAGCAAAAAATTTGCAACAAGCATTGACAGCTTCCTGTGATGAAGTTTTCCAAAAATATTGAAATGAAACCTACTTCATTTTGTATAATAAATGGTCTAACAAACCACCACAAAACCGATGAATTATTAACCCTTCAAACTATATTCATAATGTTCAGGTTAACCGCAAAATACAATTGTACTCAACCTAAACCAGAACGGATGTGGGTCTTGGAGAGAAGCCAATTTGGTTAATTTGTGCTCTCATTTTTTAAATTTTTATAAAGAGTGGGTAGTTTTTGCCTGTATTGTATCATTGTCATTTTGACAGCGGTTGGGGGATATACTGTGAACACTTCATTACAGGGTTTTGAGAAGAAGTTGTGCCAGTTGTGACTTTGTTTTGATGGTGGTGTTGATAGCCTATGTACAGCGGTCTGTACTTGGAAAAGAATGCTTGGATTTGTGACCCACGCATGCTCACTTTGTCTATTTCGTACGCTTTATGTATATTTTTGATTTTTGAGGTTTCAACCATATTAACACAGACTTCAAACTATTAATAATAATAATAAATCTTATAAAGCGCTGGTATCTAGAAGAAAAAAAAAACTATTCACTGCGCTATAAATATGTCCAAAGGAAAAATTAATGGTCGCGGCTTGACTGAAAAGGTAAGTTTATAGGTTGGATTTGAATGCAGAAATGTCAGGTTGTGATCTAAGGGTGAGAGGCAAACCTGTTGTAACCTTTCAAACGCTGTCGTAAAAGCCACACACACAAACACATGGTCGTTAGGGATAATATTAATCCGTTCTAAATAAGTCATAATCGGCTTACAGTCGATGTACTCATTGCACAGGTCAGACGTGCGTAATGAGCTGTGTGTGCTTATCTACCCAGAAGTTAGTGGACAATATGTACTTTTTATAATTAATGTAGTCTTTTTGGTCTTTTGCATGGCTCACCCTTAACATTAGACTGGCGTACATTGTCTAGTAAAAACTGCTTCGGGCTATTAAACACCACTTTGCAGCTTGTCATGTGGGCTACAAAAAGTTGTATATTTTCATACAATATCTTTTACTGTTTACAGTAAAAATGTCTGGATTCCTGTGACATATGAACTTGCCTTTAGGCCCTGTCCCCCTATTTGTACCGTGTATCAAAAACACTCGGTGTTGGAAACGCTGAACGAGCTAAAACTAGGTGCTTAAATTTACGCTTTGGTTTTTATGATCCTCACAATACATTGCTCTTTTTGCCATGGGTTGTCTGGTAACCCGACTCACACATACACTGACTATCAACATGCTGCCTAGCAGTGGGAGAGTTGTTTTGAAAGGATACCAGTCTATAATTAACTTCAGTGTGACTGTTGTCTTCTGGCAGATTTCCAGGTCCATCTATCTTCTGCCAGCGATTTATCTATCTTTTGCCAGAGATTAAATGTACACGGTAGTCTACAGTTGTCGTTGGCCTCTCGGCCCAGATGGCATTCTGTTCTATCTGCTGAGGTATTGACAGGGGTTTGATGGAAAAGACAGAGTGCCATTGATCTGCCTGTCATCTCTCTCTCTGGCTCTCTCTCGCTCTCTATCTTTTACTCGAGGGTTACCTTGGGCCTCCTTGCATGGTTCTTATTGCTGATCCTTTACATCTTCATGTCTACTTGGTTGAAATGGATCTGACCTGGTTGGCAGTTGAATGACGTATTGATTGATTCACTTTGTCTTTGTGTGTGTACCTGAAACACAGAGGTGCAGCCGAGGGGGTTCGTTAAGAGATAGTGTGTGTATCGTCCGTTAAGTTGTTAATGTTTGTGAATAAATTAATTGGGAGGGTGTGATGCTAGATTGGTGATTGTATTTGAAAAGGTTTAACAGGCCTGTGTGTGTACATGTATGCTTCGTTTTTGAAAGGGCAAGGTCACCAAAGCATGTTCTCCTTGGTTAAAGGGCATCCAATGAAAAATTTTAAATTTCTGCTGGATTATTTCAAGGGCACCAAGGCAATGACCAGGGGGCATGGAGGCATTGCCTTCATTGCCTCTGTGAAGTATCAGGCAGGGGGTTTATTTAGACTTGAGTAGAATACAATTTATCACCTTATTTGTAGTGTGATGAGATCGTACCTTGGAACGAGAATAAAAGCAGCTGGCAACTATTGCTAAGTTCCTGACTATTGGCCTGAGCTAATGGCCAAGTTTAGCGATTCATGTGATGGTAAATGCGTACTCGAAACAATAACAACAACTCACAGTGCTTATTATGAGAATCTTCATTGTGTCTTTTCTTTATCAAGTCAAGAAACTCTGAAACGCTCCCCCAAAAAAGATACTGCACAGAGATACACAAATCTTCTTAACCAAACTATGGGACTCTTCGTTGTCTTTCCTTTATCAATTCAAGAAACCTCAAAATGCACGGCAAATTATACCACACAGAGACACAAACATCTTCTTAAAAGAAACCAGAATAAAAACTGGCACGCAGGGATTAACTTGTACCATGAATACTTGGAAATGCTGGAAATAATTTGTTAGTTTAATAATCTGTTGAGAATTGAAAGTTGGAGCAATACCATATAGGGCCCAATAGCCATTCATATTAACATAGTCTCTGGGATGTTTTCCAGTAAATGCAAACCTCGGATGTACACCGTCTTAACAAATATTGACTCGTGTCCATTCCTGTGAGTCCCAATGCGCTGAAATATAAGAAACAGCATTGGTGATTAGCATAAGTGGGTTTTTCCACAAGCTTTGAATGTTACTTAAAAAAGTAGCCATTTTTAATGACTGTCTATTAGTTTTTGTCTAGGGATATTTGGGCATTACAACAACACAATAATGATATCTTGTTTCTATTTTAAATCAGTGGTTCTTTTCACAGGTTATTTTTTATAACGTAGCCTTAGTTGACTTTGTTAAAATATTACTTAAAATATTGCTTAAAATATTACCTAATATGGTTTCCATTTGGCCTGGTTGTCTGTTAGTTAGGGCATTACAACAACTCAATAGGATGGTGTTGTTTTTCTAAAAATCAGGAGAATTTTTCTCAGGCCACTTTTTTATTATGACATAAGTTGGGTTTTAGAGAGCTTACAATATTACTTTATAAGGTTGCCATTTGCCCTTGATGTCTGTAAGTTATTTTTCCACGGACGTTCAGGCATTACAGCAACTAAATTATATATTGTTTGAATTCTAAATCAGTAGTACTTTTCACATGTTATTTTTTATGACATAAGTTGGCTTTTTGTGAGCTTAAAATATAACTTTGTAGGGTTGCCATAGGATGTTGTTGTTTTCTTTTAAGCAGTTACTGTACTTTTCACGAGCTATTTTTGAGGACAAAAGTTGGCTTTTTTGAAGCTTAAAATATTACTTTATAAAGTTGCCTATTCTCCTGATTGTCTGTGAGTTATTTTTGTCTAGGGATGTTCAGGGCATTACAACAGCATAATAAGACATGGTTTCGTTTCTTAATCAATACTTTACACAAGTTATTTTAATGACAAAAGTTGGCTTTTCGAGAGCTTACAATGTGACTGCCATTTCTCCTGATTGTCTGTTAGTTATTTTTCTACGGATTTCCAGGGCATTACAACAATTCAATAGCTTTAGGATGTTGTTGTTTTTCTTTAAAAAAGTAGTACTTTTCAAAAGGTTTTTTTTAAGGACAAAAGTTGGCTTTTTAAAGCTTAAAATATTACTTTATAAAGTTGCCATTTGTCCTGATCGCCTGTTAGTTATTTTTCTATGGATATAAGACCTTACAACATCATTGCTTTTTCTCTAAATCAGTAGTACTTTTCACAGGTTATTTGTAATGACACGATTGCAATGAAGGTACTCTTCCCCAGAGAGTTTGAGCGATTCACAAAACGTAACCCAAGAGAGGGCCAATTTCCTCAAGCAGTTGAAAAGAAACAATCCAAGCTCACAAGTCGAAACTATGTACATTAATCCGCAGTTTGGCTCATTACATGATTGGGAAAAACAATTGCTGAATAAAAAATATATATAAAAAAACCTTACAACTTATGCGTAAATACCTGAACCTCGCTGTTTCACCAACTACTAACGATTTCATCTAATTGGGGTTGTGCGACAGAATTGTTTTTGTTAGTGGCCTAACTTTTTGCCCTAACAGAGTCTTTCTCGAAGGCTGACAAAAAGTTGTTGTTTTTCGTGTTACACTGCCTGGCCTCTCCTACATGTAGCTTAACAGTGGAAGGCACATTACATAGAAAGTCACATGTATTGATATCTATTGTTGTCCCTTTGAAACTTTTCTTGCCTCTTCTCTTTACCTCCCATCCAGTGCTTCTTTCCAGTGCTCGTAGATGTTTTCTCCTCAATAAGTCTTCCTTGATTATCTTAGATTCAAAGATGCTAATCAGCTTCTGTGTATCATTCCTCGACTTGTTCCAAACCTCTTCAGAGGTTCATGTTAAAGACACTGGACACTATTGGTATTTGTCAAAGACCAGTCTTCTCACTTGCTGTATCTCAACATATGCATAAAATAACAAGCCTGTGAAAGCTCCAGCTCAATCGGTCATCGAAGTTGCGAGATAATAATGAAAGAAAAACACCCTTGTCACACGAAGTTGTGTACTTTCTAATGCTTGATTTCGAAACCTCAAGTTCTAAATTTGAGGTCTCGAAATCAAATTTGTGGAAAATGACTTCTTTCTCAAAAACTACTTTACCTCAGAGGGAGCTGTTTCTCACAATGTTTCATACTATCAACCTCTCCCCATTACTTGTTACCAAGTAAGTTTTATACTAAAAATTATTTTGAGTAATTACCAATAGTGTCCACTGCCTTTAACACTGTTGCACTGAAGCGCAAAGTCTTCAGAGTGTTAAAGTGCATTGCATCACATGCAGGCATTTTCCGTTATTGATCGTGTCATATGATCCAAAATCTAAGACTGTCAGGGAAAAAAGTCCCTTTTCAAGGAGTTGTTGATTCGGGTTGGTATTATGCAGTTTCTAGTTTGGAAGTATCACTTCAAGTCTGAACCATGATGAACATTTATGTAACTTGTACACATGACACACATTGCGAGTACGTAGTACACCTTTGGTCTTTGGAACCATTAAACTGTTTTAATTCTCTATAAATATAGATGTATACAATAAAACTAACATGTAAAAAATTTCATTTCAAAAGGTGGTCGCGTTTCAAGATATCGAGAAAAAAATCCAGAGCAAATGCAGGAAGAATGAAATCCCCAATGGGAAATACACATAAGCTGAGAAGCATTATCTCAGATTCAAATGTTTAGGGTTAAAAACTGATATTTTTTTACATAACCACATTACTTCTAAGTAAAATGTGTGTCAAAATGCTTTACAATACAATATAGATTTATATAGTGCCCCACAAAGATCGGGGCGCTTTACAATTTACGATACAAAAAAACCAATGCAATGACAAAGATCAAAAAAAAAAAAACCCCGAGCAAATAACAAAATGGCCGGATACTTCTCAAAGCTGCGGTAGGCTTCAAACCAAAAGTTTTTATTTGCATTAATTTTGAGAGTAATTACCAAACGTATTCGTTCTCTTATCTTGAATATATTTGCTTTTGAAGTGTGCTTTCACCTCCTTGCATTAATTATGTCTGGCTTCTTATAAAAGAGTGATTACAAACTTCAAAATTACTGAATTACAATTTTGGAATGAGTTCTGCTGTTTTTTTTCTGTTTGGATGAATTAGTGAATAACTTATACAGCTACAAAGTACGCATGTTTTCCTGATACGTTTCTACATTGTCTGAGCCTGAGGGACTATGGTCAAAACTGGACAAGGAATCTTGGCATTTGCGTGCGCATATGAGTCTAATGAAGCACTTCGGGTTATTTTTGACAACATTAAGGCCTCTAATGTCGGGTAACCATAGCAACTCTATTCCTGCTGATGTACATGCTCATGTAGCACTCTTGTCTTTGTGGGACTTCCTCGGTAGAAAGTGCTTTTATTTACGTGTGTGTGTGTGGGTTTTTTTTCCCTTCAATTTTTACATGGAAACATATCCAATGAAGTTATTGCCCTTTATGGTGCAGATGCCATCTTATATGTCTAGAAAGAAGAGTGAAATCCTTCTTAGAAAAGGTCATGTTACAGATGTGGCTATTTTCATTTGAATAAATTGACTCTTTGTTGAATGCACCTGAAACCCCTACTACCCAAAGCTCCTCCAAAAATGCATCCCCTGGTTTTGCCTGATTTTTTTTTTATGAACCGGCACTCCAAAAGACAAGCAAGGCTTTCATAATGTATTAAATTTGCAAGTAGCTAGCTCCCAATTTCATAAAGCTGCTTAAATGTTGAATTTTTTGCTTACTGTGCAATTTGCATTTCATAGCGCTGCTGACCTATGTATGCACCCAAAGAGGCATGCTAACCTTTCGGTGGTTATCTGCACGAAAACGAACGATGTAAAAATGTGAATCCGTGAACGCACAAGATGGCCATTTAATTGTCATGCTAACCTGTTGTGAAACATGTTTACAGCAAATTTTTCTGCTACAGTAAGCACAGAAGTTAATCAGCGCTATGGAGTTTGGCCCAAGCTTGCAATGTGTACAAACTTGTCTGGGTTACCAAATGATTCAGGCAGGTTCACAGTGAAAAAAACTTCTGCAAGCTTCATGCTCAATTTAAAGTTAACCAATAGTGAGCACAAATAACCAACCTCAGGGCTGTATGCTTCGTTTCTGAAAGGGCAAGGGTACCAAGGCATTTTCTCCTTGGTAAATGATGAAATTGTAAATTGTAAATATGATGAAATTGTTAATTTCTACTGGAGCATTTCCAGGGGCACCAAGGCAATGACCAGGGGACACGGAGGCAATCGCCTTCGTTGCCTCCGTGAAGTATCAGGCCTGCAACCTATTCTGATAGGATGTCTGGTGATGATGCAGTTGTTTCAAGCATCATAGCGCTGTGTTCCCTGAAAGTAAAATTGATTTTTTTTTTTTTTTTTTTGTGGGGGGGGGGGGGGGGATAATATTTTGATAAGGAATGCCGTACTCAGTTCCTTTTGGACCATAACATTTTGTTTGGATTGAATGAAAACAAAGTGCACATCTTCGTGCCTGTTGCAAAGTCAATATGAATGTTTTGCCTATTGCCGTGTCTAACAGGCTGATCAAATGCAGAGGTGGGACTATAAAATCAGTCAGCCAACTCCAACCGCAACCTATACGCATAGATTTGATTCGGCGAACACAAAATTTTAGGTTTTTTTTTTTTTTTTTTTTAAAGGCAGATTTGTTTGCATGACAGCAACTGCTTGAATGTTATATATCGTGTCACTCGGGTCGGCCACTGATCCAGTTGACTTCAGCAATGTGTCTACTTTCTCGTTGCTTTCTGCGAGTTAGTCGTATTTGCTGTTGTTGTTAAGCACCCTCCCATCCCATCAAAGGCAGCGATGATTTAAGGTGGAAGGTTTCATCTTGCTTTTGGCCTTTAGCTGGCACACCAAGCCGACCTGTGCTAAGAAGGCTTTATTTTGAAGTTTGTGGGCGTTGGGATCTACATTACAGTGGATATTGGCATGTTGATATTGTTGCGTTTGGACTGCTCAAATATGGCTAGGACTGCTCAAAGATTTGAGTGGTAGTTTTCAGGGCTTGTAGCACACACCGACATGTAGTGAATGAGATATCAGGTTGGGTTTTAAAGTTGGTGTTTGCAAAGCTAGCCTTTTAAGGATGTGGCTCATGTGGACTCAGTTAACTTCTACGCTGCCTGGTTTACTATAAGTTGGGTGGTAGTAACATCCATGCATAAATCACACTACAAACATCGATACATTATAGCAAGGATACAACCTAAAATCTGTCTTACTCTGTACATGTAGTTGGATCTTGATCACTTCGGACCAACCTACCTCTAATTGAAACACGCTATAAATTGCTTAATTGAAATGTGCTACATATGGCACATTTCAAGCAGACAATTTCAGATATGAGATATTGCGAGGAGGCACGATGGCCTCATCAGCTACGGGTGTTGAACACCCTGGGGGCGAGGTTGAGATGTGCAGTGAAAAGCCCTGCTAGGTACAGCATTGTCTTAATCCTGCCTCATGATCTTATTTTGCAACGTACTGAAATGCATCCTCTGATAAATTGCCAGATTACGTCTAGCACAGTCATAATACTGCAACCATTACAGCTTGCGTAAGGTTTTCGTAACATTACATGGGCTGGAAACAAACCACCAGATACAGTGTGTGTGTGTGAATTTTCTGTCCACTCCAATCAACCAACAGGGATTCAGAAGCAGTTGATAGCAATCTCGCTTTCATACAGTGTACATATTTTGTGACGCTCGAGTTCGGGTGGTGATTTTGTCTTAAAGGGATGGTATACCTTTTGTAATTACTCAAAAAGTTAATTGTCATAATAAAACACTGGAGAGCTGTTAATGCTAAAAACATCGTTAGAAATGAACCTTTTTTGAAGTATTGTAGTTTCATAGAATCTGGTAATTTTTCACAAAAACAATTTGAATCATAGAAAGGTTTCAGGTAGAAGGCATCTAACAATGAAAACACATAATTCTGTGCATTCTGTTTTATTTTTTACTTGCAACTTCGATGACCAATTGAGCCCAAATTTCGTCACAGGTTTGTTATTTTATGCATATGTTGGGATACACCATGTGAGGATACTGGTATTTTGACAATTACCAAAAGTATACCCTGCCTTTAAAGAGAACACCAAAGTCGTAGTCTTAGTGAGCAGTGATGTTGTTGGTGACATTTACTTGCCGTTAAAATCATTCACTGACTTTAAGATGCAAATTTACCAAATACAATTTGTGTTTTTGACCATGTAAGAACATTGTGAACTGAATTTCCATGATGCAAAACAAGTCAAATGAACTGGATTTTCAATTGTTATTATTATTATTTATTTTGCCTTTGATGCAAGAAAACAACATACAGGCAGTAAACATGAGATAAAACTGTGATTATAATACTAATAATAATATTAGTAAAAATTGATATAGTGCCATATCCATCGAAAACAATGCTCCATGGCGCTAATACAGAGAAACATTTAAAATATAGATAATAAGCAAAAACAAGATATGAAAAAAAGTTTAAAATCAGCACACAAAAAAAATCAAGCCAACAATGACAAGCAATTAAAGAAATTAACAATATACAATGGAAAGTTATAATACAAGAAGCCGTTAAAAGTGCCCTCATAATATCAAAAATACATTCAATAAGGACATTCTCCCTCCCTGTTCACACCATGGGCATGTTTCTGTTGGCTTTTTACACACGACTCATTATTTGACAACATGGCCCGGCTTTAATGGAGACAGATTGAATGACATATCATGCTGCAAGGAAAGGGAATTAAAACGAACTGCGCTCAGTCTTGGACAGCTAATGATGAGTCGCCGTCTTAAATGTAATTGGCTTCCATTTTATCTCTCTCTCTCTTACTCTCTTTTTTGTTGGCTAAAGATTCTAGAACTTTGTGGATCAGTTGTGTGGGTTTGTAATTAACCTAGGAGGAATGTCTTTCTGTAGATCAGGGTTCAATTTCATAGAGCTGCTTAAATCACAAAAAGTAGCAAATGTTAGGTTACCAGCCAAAATATCATGTCACAAGTACAATTTGTCACAAGCATTTTGCTAAATTCTGCGTTGCTACACTATTAGAAATAAACGGCAATGCATCATGGAAAAAAAAAAAAAAAAAAAAACCAACAACACAGTCTCGACTAGTGTCCAAGTTGCGACTAAATAGGAGTGCAACTAAGCGAGGTGTAAATTTTACCAGTCGCCAGGCAAACATCCGATCCAACCGTCCATTTTCAGGATTTTGTTAATGTTTGTCAGATCTTGCACATTTGTCAAACATATCTAATACTGCTTGATTGTAGTACAACCATACACATCCCGGCCTGGAGTTTCATCTTTGAGAGGGAAAGGCTATTTGCATTATGAAAAGGGCACTTCAATTGGAAAATCTTAAATTCTGTGGAAAACGTTTGAAGGGGCATCAGCCAAGTCCAGGGCCCAATTTCATAGAGCCGCTAAGCACGAAAATGTGCTTAGCTTGAAATCTCTTCCTTGTTAAAAACAGGATTACCAATCGTATTTTGATTTGTTGCATATTGCTTGTTACTGGTATTCAGCTGTTGTTTGCTTATCCTGAAAATCACGTGGAAATTTGGTCGGTAATCCTGTTTTTTTTTCAAGGAAGAAAGTTCATGCTAAGCAAATGTTTGTGCTTAGCAGCTCTATGAAATTAGGCCCAGGCCAACAGAGCCCATGGCCTCCGTGGCCTTCTTGAAATTCAAGGCCCACACATGTAGTGAGAAAACTCCCTCTGCAGACTGCTTTAGTGTATCAAACTGACATCCTCAAACCTGACCAGATTCGGGAAAAAAAAAACTCCAGCTAGACAGACCCCTTTAACCCAGCCTAAATGGCACTTGACGTTCTCAGGCGTGCTGAGTAAAAAAAAAGAGAGTATATTCAATGGAGAATTGAAGCAGTCGAATGCTTTCAACCCGGATCGAAACACACCCCGAGATGACGGACTTATGCACTCTGATGGCCTAGTTTGAAGTCCTTTTTACCCAACGGCCAGAAGAATTAGGCTCTGGTTTCTGGTGCCTGTTAGAGAACAGTTTTCTTGGGGAGTCCATTATTAGTTTATCTTGTTGATAGAAATATGACTCTTCTACCCACCCCATTCTCCCACCCTCTGGGAAAAAACCCCCCCAAACAAAACAAACAGTAAAATCAATGACAATGTAGTACATGTTATTGGTGATTAAGAACCAACAAAATTAATACAAAAATAGGTTAACGATTATTGAGTCCTTTGAAAGCAAATATGAAGTAATGAGCAATAACACTCCGCACTAATGGCGTCACATTTGCTAAAAATGCCCTGCTGTCGGACAAACATTCCACCCCTTACAGGTTTACTGCATCATCAGCGCACCAGACCACGCTACTACCGCTAGTATAGTCAGTACTCATGAGTTACAAAAATGCTTTTAGTTGCACAGTAAGCGTATCTTTTTATGCCTTGAGTTTATGTCTGCACCTGCTAGTTTGCACCGCAACCAATGTGCGAGTATACTCCAGAGGAGGTTTCTGCACAGTATAGGAAGAAGATGATGATAAAGCGTTGATGTAGCCTACCGTTAGTAAATGTTGACACTTTGTCTGAGATCTGGGTACTGAGCTTCTGCTACGCATTAGTGCCGAGTGCTATTCACAGAAAGAAAGTAGTTCCACTTTTCTTTTGCTCCATCCCCTCTTTTTTTTGGGGGGGGGGGGTGCAAACAAAGTTTTTAAACATGTTTTCTTTGTCAGTACATGGAGGAATGGTCAGTATGACTGTCTGTTACTCTTTACAGAGAATGGATCCTGCCAATGACACAGTGTAGACACTGTACGGTGCAATTCGAGACGCTTCCATGTTTTCAAAATAGTGGCAGGATGTCCCCACAGTTGTGTATTTATTTATGTTTATTGTTATTGGTACATGCTGGTGACTCTGTACATAAGCCTTTGTTGTAGTAACGATGGTTTCGATGGCATCAACTACTGTGATTACTGTATTACCTTTAGAACCATGATCAATGTTCACTGATCGATTTCAGTGTAAAGTTTACTGCACTTCGACTGGATATGATACTGTTGTATGGTTGTGCAAACATGGTCGCCAGTGAAAAATCTCATACCCTTGGTCTATGTTCATACTGAACTATGTAGTACCCCACATGCCGATTGCATTGTTGCAATGCTCTCTGCTTCCCCCCTCCCTTCCTTGATTTGCGTTAGTGAAACTTAGTCTGCTGAGTACATGGCTCTAATCTGATTGAATCTTTCAGGGGATATGTTAATTCCAGAAAGTGCTTGTTGCTACTGCCTATGGAGACATCTTACAATGGGTTTTGTGTTGATTTATTTTAATTTTTTTATTTATCGAGACAGTCTTAAAGGCAACCAGAAACTACTGATTGAATTATTGACTTGTTTACACGAGGAAATGTTTACACGAGGAATGAGTATTGTCCATTTCTTTTTGTTGTTGCCGCGATTGTGTTTTTTCTTCTCTTTTTGTCTCTTGCACATGAGTCCTAAGTGCCAAGGGTTGTCCATTTCCAATTCCAAATTTTTTTGCCCTTAGAAAAATCTTAGAAAAATCTTAAACAATTGCGATTAAATAGCCTGGAATGTACGTTAGAACATTCACCATGTGTACATGAAGTTGAGCCCTTGTACTCAACAAAATATTCCTACTTTTTTTCCAAAGACCAAATATCATGCCTGCTTATAAAGCATACGTATGTAGAGGTGATGAACTTCTTTTCCTGTTCCATAAGAAATGTAACAGAAAGTTACTTTGCTATCAGAAGTCACTCGTAGGAGATTTCAGCTTGATTATTTTTGCCTGGATCTGAAAGTAATCTTGTTGACTCAGGATATTTAATTGGTTTGTTGTTTCCTTTCTGCTTGGATGACGCTGTTTGCCCATTGTTTGTTCTATTATTATCAATTGAACTATCCATTTTTTTTTTTTTTTAAACAAACAGGTTTATAGGGACACACATTTTCTCCAGGGGCATTCAGGCGTGTTGTTTACTAATGTATGTTATACTTGTTGCTTTTCAAAGTTCTTTGAAAAAAATGACCAAAGTTAATATTTCAGTTCAAAGTTTATATTTTTAAAGTTCAAACATTTAATTAAATCAAAAATGTTTTTGTTTTCCCATGTACAGGTTTATAGAGAAGTAAGAATCATGAAGTTAGTAGATCATCCTAATATAGGTGAGTTAAATGTATTGCTAACTGAAAGGCCAAGTCACACTGCAGCGATAACGAAAACAATAACGATCACGACGCAAAGAGAACGCATTCTATTGGTTGGGTTGCTCCACGCAGAATACGCCCACATCGAGGGCGTGCATTTCTAACGCTGTCGTTTTCATTCACGTCATCGAGGCCTGTGTGACCGGGCCTTAAGCCCGGACGACTTGTGCGACTAGTGTCGTAGTCATGCCTGTTGATTGCTGAGTCGAGTCGCGACTACCAGTTTTCAACTACTCGGTTAATTATGGCGCCACGACTAAATTACAAAAATAGTTGCGACTTTCTGCTTGGTGAACCAATTGTGTCGCTCACGACTATTCATGACAACATCATTTACTTACGAAACACAATCAGACATCAGTGGCACAATCCTTTCAGTGTGAATTTTACTTTATTACGCTTGCAGCAAACATGCTGCAATGCATCATGGGAATTAAAAATTAGTCGCGACTAGTGTAGAGGTTGAACCAATTTGAGGTGCAAATAGTCGGGTAGTAAATTTCACTAGTCGCCCAGGCCTTCTGTGTGTTTTGTGTTTTGGGCTATCTTAAGCATGATACGATGTTTTGACAATTTTAAACTTGCGCGTAATGTGAGTGTTATTTCAAGAGATCAAAATGTTTTTTGCACTGACAAGACGAAATGTTCTTTCAGTCGAATGTGGTTACTGCAGAGAGAGTTACTGTGTACATATACATGTGTGTTTCATTTCTTAATGTTTTTGTTGTTAAGTGTTGTTGATGTTTTGCTTTTACACATTCAGTGCTCTGGAATTTTTTAGTTTGACAGTTTTAAAGGCACTTTATTAATTACTGCAGATATCATGTGCATAGAATGGTGCTATTAAATTCAACCAACCACTGATATGTGGATAATATTTTGGTTTTATTCGTATCATCTATTAAATTCATGTATGTGTGCGTTACATTGTATGATATATACAAAATGTATTACTGAAGATATTTCAGTCCATGAAGCAAAAATGTATTGACTGCATGTACACATCCCCCCTCCCCCACAAACCTTTCATGCATGGCATGACATTCTGGAAGGGGAGGTCATGTTTCGTAAGAAAAGGGCACTTCCATTAAGTACAAAATGATATTAATAACCATCTATCGGAAATCTTGCGCAAAATTGTCTTTTATGCTTTGTTAGAGTAACAATAGATTAATTTGCATAATCGATGATTTTGTATCCGTCTTCCCCATGTGTCATTTCTTAGATATTGCATTTTGTATTGTATTTCTCTACCACATGCTCTGGATTTCTTCTTAGCTTAAGGCTAAAAATTCGATATTGAACATGTGGTGTTATAGGCGTGTTATTATATGGCCTAGCGGTTTAGAGCACCAGATTCCAGCTCTGGTGTTTCTGCAGCAGAGTGTGGGTTCGAGTCCCAGTCGTGACACTTGGGTCCTTAAGCAAGACAGTTAACCAGGATTGATTCATAAAGTTGGGGAGGTAGTGCTTTCTGCTCTACCAACCAGGCTTCTGATGGATGATACCCCAAGCCTACATCTGTATGGACTGTAAAGGGGGTAACCCTGTTTCACCCCCAGGAGTAGCTGGCAACGGCCCCTGGAAAAATAGCTGATTTGTAACCCACACCTTGAAGTGGCCTTCAGGCCTTGTGTGTCTGGCGACTTGCATAACAAACAATTTTTTTATTTAATTTAGCCCCATGAGCAGCACTTTGAAGGATTTGTGTGCCTAATAAGTTTTCATTTCTATTAATATTATTATTTAATTATTTTTAATGTCCGCAGTTAAGCTGTTTGAAGTGATAGAGACAGAGAAGACACTGTACCTTGTCATGGAGTTTGCCAGTGGGGGAGAGGTATTCGACTATCTAGTAGCTCATGGCCGCATGAAGGAGAAAGAAGCAAGGGCCAAATTTAGACAGGTAAACAGGCTTGTATGCTTCGTTTTTGAAAGGGCAAGGTCACCAAGGCATTTTCTCTTTTGCAAAGGGCATCCTATGAGTAAACTTTTATCATAGCATTTCAAGGGCACCAAGGCAATTATTACCATGGGGTATGGAGGCAATCGTCTTCAGTGGCTTCGTGAAGTGTCAGGCGCGGGTAAGAACTGACGGGGTTGAAGGAGGCTCATCTGGATTTCAGCCACCTGGGAATGAGGTTTTACTTGATTGTGGGGCTTCACGGGGGATAGTCTTGTGCCTTTACCCCGAACCTTGGCTCGGGCTCCGACTCTTTTACACATTGCATGGTGTTTCAAACACTCAAATTGAGTGTGCAGTTGGAGCATAAGCTGAGGTTTGGAAAAAGCCCCCGATCTCTGGATGTGTTTCTCATGAGGCAGCTTTCCTGTAGGTTTTAGGTTTATTTCCATACCATTAGGCAGTGCAATATACGGGAAAACTTCTTAATCGAAACTTAATAATAGTATGGGGAGGTCAGACAAGAAGCCTAAGCTTGTGCAAGATCTGGCTTCTTTAAAAAGAACACTTATAAATACAAGACCCTTTGTCTTGTTATCTCCTGCAAAAGCAGAAACTGGTTAATATTATCCTTTTCAGAAAGGGAGCCAGACTTTTCTCCCTGCCCATGTCCAGACTTGTTTTTCATACCACATAACTTAGCATTTGAGGAGGGCTCTGCTAGGGTCGAAACGTGAGGCCATTAACCATTTCTACATTAATTTAAACTCAAGATAAAAAACAGAAACGTGGCTGCTGTCTGTAGACCTTCTGCAAATATGTTACTGGTCAACAAGGGTTGCAGTTTTGCAATTTAAAGCTATATGATCATGACATCGACGCCCCCCCCCCCCCCCCCAAAAAAAGACTCATTCACTGACCTTTTTCAGACATATGTCAGAGTGGGGCAATGGATGTTTCCTCACTCTAGTTAACTTAATTGTGTCACAGTCGGAGGTAATTGTAACAGTTGCTGTCACAAATATAAGTCAAATATGCGCCGGTGTTCACACTGCCTGGGTCCTATTGCATGGCTCTGCTTACTGCCAAATTCTGCGCTTGCAATCACTATTCTTTGCTGACAGTGAAAGCAGAATTTCTGCGCTTGCTGTAACGTGGAGTGTACACGCGCACGAGCAAAACATTCTCTGCTATCCTGTGAAGTACGCTTGATGTAAGCACAGATTTCCCTGCTTCTTTGTCCCAATTCTTTGTCAGGGTTTGCCTGTGACTCTAGTGACTGGGCAGCAGGACCAGTTAGCTTGTCACTTCACTTGTCTGCCAGCTTTTTCCACTGGTCCGCCAGCTTTTTCCACTGGTCCGCCAGCTTTTTCCACTGGTCCGCCAGTTTTTTCCACGGGTCCGCCAGCTTTTTCTACTGGTCTGCCAGCTTTTTCCACTGGGTGCCAGTTTTTTCCACTGGTCTGCCAGTTTTTTTCACTGGTCCGCCAGCTTTTTCCACTGGTCCGCCAGCTTTTTCCAGCTTTTTTTTCATACTGAGGCTGGAAGGGAAAAAAAATGGTCTGGTACCTGTTTGTGATGTGATTGACCCCAGTGTACATGACTAATGCACACACAGACAAGGATCATGACAAAAGATGGTACCAGTGTAAGACAGGGATGAGATAGTTAAGACTTTTATCTGAATTCAGACTTTCTTTGTTAATCTAGATGCTGTTTTTTTCCTCAAAATAAAAACAAGTCATGCTCTTAGATCTTCATCTTCAGCACTGAGAATACTGTTACGAAAAGCTCCTTGGAATCTCAAAAGGTGGAATTTCCATCATTTTAATGTTCCTCCGAATAATCTGAATCCTCGTTTCTTTTTGGGGGTCGGCAATGGCTCTCGTCCCCTTTAAGAAGAATCTTATCCAGTCGAGACTACGCACAAGGGATAGTTTGTTTATAAAAATTATATATATATTTTTTTAAAGGGTATGGAGGTGTCGGTCAGTGACATTGAACAGCAATCCTGCACTGTGTGGGAGCCTTGTACTGGTGTTTAGCCGTGCGTCAAATGCATGATTGATTTCATGCTTAGGACCTGTACATTGTGTCGGAAACACTCGTACAGACATGGAGAAAAGGAATTTGCATGCTCACTTTAAAGCGTTTTTATTGCGAGCATTTCTAATGCCGGCCACAGTCTGGGATGTTATTCATTCATTAATTAAACAGATGAATTTACGACGTGGTTTAGGCTCGGGGTGATTATCTTTTTTAAATATTAACTCCTACGCTCACTTAGCATATACTACGGAGCTATTTTAGAATAAGAATAATTCATGTGGAAATAATATGGCAAAACAGGGAGCTGTTAATATGCTGAAGATTTTGTTTTACTGATTTCAAACTCCATTCTCTTATTGCCCTGTTTTAAAAAAGTACATTTGGTTTTAGAAGTGGATCTGTTTTTTAAAGTTCAATTACAAATCTTGTTTTCAAGATTCTGTTTTTTAAAGGGGCACAGTGCCTAGGATTGGGTGCGTTGAGTTATGTGAGGCATTGCCATGAAATGAATATGGTTGGAAAGATGTTTCTTTATGTATGAACAGGTAGAATACATACATTAAACACACACCCTTATCAATGGCAGTTACAGGGTACCTCATTGTTTTTTTTATTGTTCCCCTTTTTCTGAAAGTCCTCTTTGGGGTGCACCAGAACAAAGAAAACGTTTTGGGATAGCATTGTTCCCTCATGTAGAGTACCCCCGTAAATGAACATTGCAGTACAAGGATTCTGAACTTGCTAGAAAGTCACACCCATGCTCCGCTTAAGCCTAGTGGAAGGATGGTCAATTGGGTTTTCCCTTTGCTCTCCGTGCAGCACAATGTATTCCCAAAAAGGAAACTAAATCTGTCAAGATTACTGAGAGTGGTACCCCTCGGAGGAAGTTTGAAATGACCCGAGACTCTCTTTGGTGATGGATCCAGCTTCCATTTATAGGAAGGGGTTACCAGCTAGGCTAAGTACACTGTATGTTGTAAGCTTGCGCCATATTGGGATGGATATAAAGTGTACAGGTGGGGTCTCTTCTCTAAGTGTGTTGATGTATTGCCACTTCCGTCTTCAGCAGCAGTCATGGTTCAAACATTGGCAGTAGCATAATGGTTGAACTGTTTTTAAACTTTGGCTCTAACTAAGGCTCTGGCTTAAGCAGGGTTCATACTTCCTGTGAATGCTTCCTGAGAATGCTTCATGAGAAGTGAACTTGACCTCACAGCTCTGGGTTTTTTTGCTGTGAATGTTTTTTGCAAGAGATGAGCACATCCCAACTCTTGCAAATTGTTTGTTGTTATTTTGTGACGTCAAATTCGCTTCGCATTTGCAGGAAGTATGAACCAGGCTCTGTTAATTAAACAAAATGTACGCTTTCTCTACTGGATTTCAAACAGGCGGACAGATCCTAAGAAGCTAGAGCCAAAGCCTAAGTCAGGGTCACAGTCATAGCCATAGACCAAGATAACCTCATTGTGTAGAAAAGTTCAACGACAACTGCACTTAATAAATAATAATAAAAATACTAAACACATTTGTAAAGCGCCTAGTGGAAAAATCCTCTAAGCACATAAAAAGAACAATAAAATACAATGAGTGAAAGATACAATTACAATTAAGCAGATTACAAATAAGCAGCTTCTAATGTTCTTGTTTTTTTACAGATTGTTTCCGCAGTCCAGTACTGCCACCAGAAGAGGGTTGTCCATCGAGATTTAAAGGTCGGTATTCTAACCTCCCATCTACAGTGTACATGTCATGTGTACATATAGATGGTTCCACTTAACATCACCTCTTTACGGGCAATAATTTGTTATCGCACAAGTGTTTTTTTAATTTATAAAAACTGCTTGTGGCACGCAGGAGATTTTTTCAAATTCCTTGCGTGATTGGTCAGTGAACAACTTGTCTGCGTAGAAAAGTTAGAATGCTTCACGCGCCCCAAAGCCAAGACCACAGTTGCACGTAAAGATGGCGTGTATCAGGAACTAAATGTATCTGTACTGTTATTATGAGGTAGTTTAAAGGCAAAGTTTGATTGTTACAACCCATTATAAATGTAGATGTACACAATAAAACTAACATGTGAAAATTTCATACCAAAAGGTAGTCGCATTTTTGAGGTATCCCCGAAAAACTGGAGCGGATATGTCCATCCAGAAAGAATAATTCCCTGACAGAATCTGTCTCAGATTCAGTTTTTGGGGATAAAACCTGATATATCTTTTTTACATTACCATGTTACTTCAAAGTGATATTTTTCTCAAAATGCTTTATCAAATCGAAAGCTGCTGTAGGCTTTTAACCAATTTTGTTATTGCCATTATTTTTAAGAGTGATTACCAACTGTGTACCTTCCCTTTTAGTCATTAGGGTGACACGAGGTATCACGTTACTATTGTAGTTTGTTTTGGCGCTATCTGCCTTTAAGTTTCTCCCGTCTCCCATGTCAAGGTTGTTTTGGTCGTAACAATGGCTTCCAGAGGAGTAAAGACATTGACATTTAAAACTGTTAACGCTTTCCTTTGACATATTGCACACTGAGTCACGTTTAAAATGACAGGCAAATTAATTGAGGCAAGGACTCATTTATTGTCATCCCATTTTTCTGTTGTGTCAACTGTCGAGGCCGGGAGGCCCTGTGATCCAGCAGTTATTTGATGGACATTTGCAGATGATGAGAATATGTATTTCAGCTGAAAAATGCACATGTATATCACAACAATGGCTTTTTGGAAGCCGATCGCATTTCGTTCCAAATGTATATTTTGTAAGGAATTCATGTCTCTCGAAGCCGACCTGTTAAAAAAAAGCCAGATGCAATTTCAATTTGTTTCTCAAATCCAAACACTGACTTGATAAGACATCTGCTCGAGAACGGCAAAGTTTGTGGGTTCAAATCCAACCCGAGTAATATGCGTGTGGATTTGTTTTCACAGGCTTAAAGGAACACGTTGCCTTGGATCGGACGAGTTGGTCTATAAAAAGCGTTTATAACCGTTTGTTATAAAATGCATATGGTTGGAAAGATAACTTAAAAGTAGAATACAATGATCCACACATATTTGCCTCGAAATGGCGTGGTTTTCCTTTTACTTTGCGAACTAACACGGTCGGCCATTTATGGGAGTCAAAAATTTGACTCCCATAAATGGCCGACCGTGTTTGTCGACGAGGTAAAAGGAAAACCACGCAATTTCGAGTGATACTTGTGTGGATCATTATATTCTACTTTTAAAATATCTGTCTAATCATATGCATTTTATAACAAACGGTTACAGAACGCTTTTCAAAGACCAACTCGACCGATCCAAGGCAACGTGTTCCTTTAAGGAAAGTATACACAGTGCTTAACACTGTATAGGGAAATCACAAAGAAATATTCTCTAAATGTGGCAATTTATGCTTAACAGGCTTTTGAAAACATGAAAATTTGATGAATGATGAATTATTCTTTCTATCATTGAGAGGGTGATCGGTACTATTTGGCTAGAGTGGTTGATATACGGGACGATTATGGCATGAATAATGGTTTCAGCCGTGGTACATCTAATTTACTGTTTCAGTCATTGCGGATGTTGCGCTCTCCAGCTTAGGCTAGATAAATTAAGATTGGTCACGTCTTGTACCATGTACCCTCAAATCTTGTATCATCTAACGTTATGTGAAAGCCGGCGAGTTTTGATAAATTATTTCTGAGATTCCTTGGTTGATAACAGCTGCCGAGCCGCAGTTTTCACATTGAATGGCTGGCTAAGTACATGGTAGGTGCGGTCCTATGCACTTGTAGGCCATGTACCTGTAGGCCATGTGGATAAAAGAACTTGTTTACCACTATTTGAACAACTAGAATACGGGGACAGATCTGTTTAGTTTGTCGCAACTCATTTTGAAACTGGTCGCCATCTCAAAGGATAATTTTGTTTATGTTCTGAACAGTTTCAATGATTCCTGTACTCCTGTTATGTATTGACATCCAATTGTTTAAGTCCCAAAAGGTTTTGGAAACAAATTTAGGTCATTTAAAAAAGTAAAAAAATTATATTTTATTTACTGTATATATATTTGGTTTGCGGTAACACCATGTGTGTATCTACTTTCTAGGTAGAGTTTGTTTTTTAAGAGAACTGTCTTGCTATGTTCTATTACCGCGGAGTAGATTTGTCCGAATGTTCGTGAGATTTCTCAGTTCTGAAAAGAACTGTCCTGCTTTTTAACTAATACCTGGGCGGAAGGTATAGCAAATTGGCAGGGACTATTTAATGTACTTGTCACCAGTGACCAAATTTACAATAGGCTCAAGTTGAATGAAAGGGTTGATTGAAAAACTTAAAGGCAGTGGACACTATTGGTTAGTACTCAAAATAATTATTAGCATAAATCCTTACTTGGTGACGAGTAATGGGGAGAGGTTGATGGTATAAAACATTGTGAGAAACGGCTCCCTCTGAAGTAACTTTGTTTTTCAAGAAAGAAGTAATTTTCCACGAATTAGATTTTGAGACCTCAATTAGATTTTGAGGTCTCGAAATCAAGCATCTGAAAGCGCACAACTTTGTGTGACAAGGGTGTTTTTTCTTTCATTATTATCTCGCAACTTTGACGACCAATTGAGTTCAAATTTTCACACCAAGTGAGAAGACTGGTCTTTGACAATTACCAATAGTGTCCAGTGTCTTTAAATAACAACTCTTAAAAAAAGGGGCAACCTTCTCGGTCTCAGGAAAGAGCCGACGCTTTTATGTACTTTCCCTCTGGTACCGAAATAGCTTTGATTGAAATAATGACTCAAATCAAGATGAAGATAGCGTTCCACTCGCACAAAAAACAAGCAAATTAACAATGAAAATAATTGGATACCTAAAATAATCATTCCGACTAACAAGCCTATATTTAGCTTGTCCATCTCGTTATAAAACAGAAGTCATTATTAGCAGAAAATAAAGAAAAACAAGGGGAAAAAAAGCTGAAGAAATCTTGTTGATCAGAGATGAAGAGTTAGCGTTGTGGAGGAGAGAGTACAAAGTGGATTTCACAACAGGAAAGATGGCATTAGATAGGAATCTGAACCTAATCCCGGCAGTGAGAGGCATCGCGTATCTAGCAACATTGAATTAAACACGCTCTGCTTGATTGTCTTTGCAGCAGCGGCACGGTTTTTCCTTTCCTTCTTTTTTTTTATCTTCTTCTTCTTGTGCAACCTTTCTATCTTCAAGTCTCGGATTTAGATAATGGAATGCATCTTACGATACACTTTATTTATGGAGAGATTGAACTGTAAATCAATGAGTGGATGTTGCAACCAGGGTAGGCCTTGGTTGACACTTATAGGGAGGGTATATCACTCTGAAAATTTAAGAACTCGCTCCGCGGCTGTGCAGTTAAAAACGATCATATGAGTTAAAGTAGTAGTCTTAGCCAATTTTCTATACCTTCCGCCCAGGTAGTAGTTAAAAAGCAGGACAGTTCTTTTCATAACTGAGAAGTCTCTCGAACAATCTGATAAATCTACTCCGCGGTAGTAGAATATATAGCAAGACAGTTCTCTAAGAACAAACTTTACCTGGCAAGTAGATACAAATGGTGTTACTGCAAACCAAATGTATATATTGGTACCTCACCATGCAATGCCTCAAATCCTATATCACTCTTTAATCAATTAATGGTAATCAACACAATTAGTTTGAAGCCGGCTGCTGCTTTCAATAGTATAAAGCTTTTTTGCTTGAGAAACAATGTGGTATGTATTTATGCCTCAAAATTTGAAAGGGCATAACTGTTCAGATTGTGTATTCCTTATGGGGATTGTTATTTTGGGGGATATCTCAAAAACGCAACCCCTTGTGAAATGAAATTTTCTCATGTTAGTTGTACTATATACATCTACATTTATATAGGACTAAAACAATCAAACGATTCTCAAAAAGTATACTTTGTCTGGTTTAAAGTATGACAAATGTCCTTGTCAAGTTAATGTTCCTAAGTGGACCCAAGACACAAAAAAGCGTTTTACCCAACCATTAAGTGTTGAGTTTTTAATGAGATGGTGCTACAGTTACTCCAGTTGGCCAAACTGCTAGCCCATTTATGTTTCCCTTTTTAGATGTGCATTATAAGTTAAATCTCAGTTTAGGACATTGCCTTCTTGTTATGAGAAGTCTTAAGTGATGCATAAACCCACAAGTACTCACCAAACACTCAGTCCGATGTAGTTCAGTGAAAAACTTGTATTTGATTTAAATAAGATAACCTTAGGTAACTGTTTTTCAAAGGAGAATTTAATTTTTGTTTAACTTCACTCAGTTTCCCAAGATGCATTGCGGTATATTTTTAAGTTGGCAGTTGTGCATACAGACAATTGAGGTTTCTAAAAAGAAAAACATTTTTAAAAGAAGCAAACAATAGGAATTCTCTGTCATACAATGTTTTTACCCTTCACTGATGTGTATAAAGCACTGTATACTTGGTGCTTTGCCAAGTTCTGTGATGATTTTTGTTGATTTTTGTTGATAAATCACTTGGGTGGGAATCAAACCCATGACCTTTGCATTTCTAGAGCAGATGTCTTACCAGTAGACTACCGAGCTAGCCCAGTGGCTAGGGGCAGTTCAAATCCTATGTGTTAGCAGCTGGTATCGCAACGAATAGATAGTTGTTAGTTTGGCATCGGGATAAAGAACAGTGCTTTATGCACATTGTTGTAAGGGTATAAACAAAAATGATATTCTTTATCCCAGATGCAAACTAGCATCTATCACATTTTATGTCCGATGTCATTAACATTTCTTACCTCTTTGATTTCACAGGCTGAGAATTTACTCCTTGATAAAGACCTGAACATCAAGATAGCGGACTTTGGTTTCAGTAATGAATTCACACCAGGCAGTAAGCTAGACACATTCTGCGGCAGTCCACCTTATGCTGCCCCGGAACTCTTCCAGGGAAAGAAGTACGACGGTCCCGAAGTGGACGTCTGGAGTTTAGGCGTTATCCTCTACACACTCGTCAGCGGCTCGCTACCATTTGATGGTCAGAATTTAAAAGTAAGTTTGGGTTACTCTGCCTAAAAGTAGGGTCATATTGTAATAGTCACCCTGAAAATAAATTGGGCAATTTTTGTCGGAAATTTTAGTCAAAGAGAGACCGGCTTTCTTGGCTAAATGCTGCTAGCTTTGCCTAGTCGTGGTTTTCCTCTTGGTTTTTGTTTGCATTCCCTTTTTTGTTTTTTCCTGTCATTCTCTGAGCGCTTTGTAACCTTAGGAAAAGGCGCTATGTAAATGGTATTATTATTATTATTATTATTATGATTAAATACTACTTTTTATAAAGATGGTTATGGTAACTGTTTGAAACGTCAAGACCACACCGGCTCTTTTCAGAGCCAAAACTCCCTCAAAAGAGATTTTACACATGGTTGTACCCGCAAGTCTACTATTTATATTTATATTTATAGTTACTCTTATTCTTCACTCAATGCAAAGCTTCAAACACAATTTATGGTCATGGTAGCAAGCATCCTGCAAAACTTTTTAGCCTGAAATGCCTGTTGATTAGAAATCTATTATAATAATGTTGACAAATTTGAATCTCCAAAGATCGCCTGTTGGTGGCTTTTGAAAATGTCCATGGTGTCTGTTTGAATGTTGTCCTCAACACATCTAGAGATTCAGTTGGTACCCACTGTTGCCCTGCTAAAGAAAGACAGATTCAACGTTCTTGATAAAAGAACAATCCAACAGTGTTTTGCTGTTTTCTCAATAACTAGGCCCTGTATTGGACTTTCACAGTTGCCTTTATTGTATCTTTTCTGATATTGTTCGCCTATCAGCATATTCACTAACAAAAAACAACTGATGACCCTAACTTTTAGGTGGAGTGTTGTTCTTCATCATTGTTTGTTTAACTGACTACAGTTTTTCTTTTATTGTTTTCTTCTTTAAGTAATAGCTGCTCACTTTCTATCTTCAAATGTTTTCTCAGTGATTGTCTATCAGTGCACATACATGTAGCTCTATGCGTGAGTTACATTGTACATGTCACCTTCAGCCCCTACCCCCTTCTCACTCATGTCCTTCAGCCCGCACGTCCCGCTTTCCTTTAAGCCTTAAATCTTGACTAATCTCGACTGATCCCCTTTTATCATTGTCAATTCCTCCAATAGGAGCTAAGAGAAAGGGTTTTACGAGGCAAGTACCGCATCCCATTCTACATGTCAACAGATTGTGAGAATCTGCTCAAGAGGTTTCTAATGCTCAACCCTACAAAAAGAGCTAACCTAGAGGTAAGAATCCCATGACCGTTTTCCTTCCAGAGTAGATGTCTTATAAAAGCCATGACCTTTGCCCTTCAAGAGTAGGTGTCTTACGAAACCCATGAACTTGTTTTTCTGGTATGAAGATGGTACTGGCACCAACTCTTAGAACTGTGTGAATTTGACTGTAAAAGCAATCCTGCAGTTTTCAAGTGTATTTGGTCTTTGAAAACCAAATTGTTTGAGTGTGCTATTTCAAAAACAAAAAGCTGTTGCCTGTCAAAGAATCAAGAGTTCCATATTGTAATTTTCCATAAAAAAATAAACAAAAAACCTGTAAAATTGATGATGACGTGAACAGCAGTGTGTGAGTTTGATGAAACAAAAAACTTATTCCAGCATATCCATGAAGTTATAAATAAATAAAAAAAATTGAAAAGGGAAAAAAAACAAAAAAACAGTGAGTTCAGTTTGGGGTTGTGGGGGTAGATAATACTGATTAGTTGCCCCTATTTAGTATCCAGCCATGTGCAAATGATGGCACTCTCGATAATATCCAATGATTCATGCCATGATTCTATGCAACATTGAAAGGAGGGTGGGTGTCTTTCCATGGATGTGATTCATTATCCATTACCAGGTACTTAGTCTAGTTCCCTGATCACACTTGACTTTTTGGCTTCCTAGAAACATGTGGGAGTTGGAAGAACCAGGCTTAAATTACTCAACTGGATGTGTGTGTTGCGATTGCACTATACAAATATTGACTGCTTCAAGTGCTATGGCTGTAACTGAGCTGCCATCCAGTACAAATTTTTTTGATGTTGTTTTCCTACAATAAAAACCCCAGTTTAGTAAAATATTGCTACATTAACAAGAATGTATATCACAGGATCAAGATTTAAGGGAATCCAGTAAAGGCATAAAGAATGGTTGGAAATGAAGTTGGTTTGAAAAACAAGTTGATGAAATTCCTCTTGAAGTTATTTGCAAATGTGACTGGCAAATAATACAAGCATTGGTCATTGTTAAAGGCAGTCGACACTATTGGTAATTACTCAAAACAATTATTATCATAAAATCTTTCTTGATTACGAGTAATGGGGAGAGGTTGATAGCATAAAACATTGTAAAAAACAGCTCCCTCTGAAGTGATGAGAAAGAAGTAATTTTCCATGACTTTGATTTCGCGACCTCAGATTTAGAATTTGAGGTCTCGAAATCAAGCATCTGAAAGCACACAACTTCGTGTGACCATGGTGCGACGAGGGTGTTTTTTTTTCTCTTTCATCTCCCAACCTGTACGACCGATTGAGCTCAAATTATCACAGGTTTGTTATTTTTTTGCATATGTTGAGATACACCCACTGTGAAGACTGGTCTTTGACAATTACCAATAGTGTCCAGTGTCTTTGATCAGCAATGAGACAGACACAAAAACTTGAAACTTTGATTTTAATTTCTCGGTCGTATGGAATTTGTGACTTGTTACTATTATTCTTATTGGAAGAAAATACCCAAACATTAGGTTCACTGTAATTTGTTATAAATTAACATTTGACAGTTTATTGTCAGGTATTCATTCCTTCATTAAAGCCATTATACACTTTCGGAACAGAAACAAAACATAAAATTCACAGATTTACAAATAACTTACAGGGTTTACAGAAGGTAATGGTGAAAGACTCTTGAAATATTATTCCATGAAATGCTTTACTTTTTGAGAAAACATTAAAACAATTATCAATTCTCGATATCAAGAATTACGGATTTATTTTAAACACATGTCATGACACGGCGAAGCGTGCGGAAACAAGGGTGGGTTTTCCCTTTATTTTCTCCTTACTCTGATGACCGATTGAGCCTAAAATTTTATAAAAAAATACACTATTACAAAATTGAGACATAATTGGTTCTTTTCTATTCACCGATTGTGTTCCCTTTGTTCCAGACAATCATGAAAGACAAATGGATGAACGGAGGCTATGAGGACGACGAGCTCAAACCCTACCAAGAGCCAGAGCCCGACTTCAACGATGAGCGACGGATAGAGATCATGCTTAGCATGGGCTTCAAGCGGAAGGACATCGACGACTCCCTCAGGAATCACAAGTACGATGACCCGTACGCCACGTACCTTCTCCTGGGTCGCAGAGCACAAGATGTAAGTGTTGATATGTATCTGGGGACCGCCGTAGTGTTTACTTTAAAGTAGACCTTACCCAAACCTGGGCCCAATTTTATTGAGGAGCTGCTTAAGTAGACAATTTTGCTTACAAATTTTGTAGCGAAAATTAGCAGGATACCAGTCAGAAATTGTACATGTGATATAGTGTTTATAATAAGGCTGGTAACCCTTTTCTGGTAAGCCTAATGTTTGTTGTTCTTAGCTACCTTTTGTGGTTAAGCAGCTCTATAAAATTGGACACTATAGTTCAGTCACCGTTTCAGTCTTCATTTGTTCAAGTTATTGAGCTGACGTTAATAATATTCTGACTTGGTAATACTTGGTAAATAATGTAGGCGTTATTATCTCTTCCCTCACAGTCTGAAGAAGCAGACTCGACGTCGAGCAGCAGCCTCTCACTAACTCAGCGCAATGTCCCCGACATGACCTCCGCCATCACCCCTTCGCCATCTACCCATGGTAAGAAACAACAACGCGGCCTGCCCTCCAATCAGAAAGAGAGGCGATTTAGTCATGGCGGAGAAAATTACGGTCAGTTTTTTTGTTTTGGGAGCCCCTAAGAAAAAACACACACTTTCCTGTGGCTTCTCGCAACTTCATCTGGGCTCTCGGAAAACGATGGTTGAGGGTTTCTGTCGGTCTCTTGGATTGATCAGTGGCAAGGTTGACGTGGATTCCCCGTTTTTACTTCTTTTTTTCCCCTCCCCACCTGATTCCAATAACAGTCTTGGGTTTTCTATTTCTTTAATTCCCCCCCCCCCCCCTCTTCGAAAAATGGCAAAGTATACTTCGGTGAATAAACTTCAAACGTCTTTCCCTGACTACAGTTTTTGGGATTGTTTTCCAGTCCTGGACGCACATGGAAGTCTTTCAGTGAGATTGAAAAATGAGAAATCGAGAAACCACTGATTTTTTACCTTGGGAAACATTTTTTTCTAATATTTGTTACAGGGAAAACGACAACAGCGAAGATCACCTGCCCTGAGCAGGCCGGTAGGTCCATGCTTTTCATATCCTGCTGCAATTTCTTGTAGCTTTTTAAAATTTATTCGTAGGTGATCTCATCTTCTTGATGAGTTGGTGGTGGTGTTAACTTTCCTAACGAAATTGCCATTAACCTATCCTACCCCTTTGACCTTAAGAAAGCCTCTCAAACGTGTACGGTGTGACTAATTTGTCAACATTGTTGCTCTCTGTTTCAGCCTGTATACAAGATCGTTCGTACTGTCTACAAATAAATAATAAAATAAAAAATAAAAAATGAAACTTAACCAGTATGACTAATTGTCAACATTGTTGCCCCCTTGTATGAGCCTGTATACAAAATTGTTATTACTGTCAAAACAAATGAAACCTGACCTCCCCCATTCCTCCGTAGCCCTTTCCTTGGTTTTGCAAGAGTTTGATGGATTCAGCTAAACCTGGCCGCCATCACAGGGTCAAGACAAGACAGTGTTGTATCTGAGCCTTGCTTGTGGCAACAAAATGTCATTTTTGTTAACATTACATCTAATATAGAAAGGTTTTTCAATGTTTTTGATTGCGTGTGTCCAAAATGCCTTCAAAAATGGAAGTAAAGCAAACATGTTCAGTTGGGCAGGCAGCTACCATCTTTGGAAAATTTAATTTGAACATCTGTGGACAGTTTTTTTTTTTGGAAGTTGGTGGTCACAAATTGACACAATTCGTTCCTGTGTCATTTTTTTCTCTGATTTTGCTGGGTCTGCTTAAATTGCAGATGTTTTATCGAAAATGTATACAGGCTTGATAATAGAGAAAGAAAATTAAAAGGTTTTTCACTTTCAGAATTTGAGGTGTAAGCCTCTTGGGTTTTGATCAAGTGCCATGTTATAAATTTTTTTAAAAAGTTATGAGAGATAAATTTGAAATGAAATACACTGAAGACAAGAGGAAGAGTAAAGAAATATGGAAAATGATAACTTAAAAGAAAGATGCACAGAAATAGCATGAAGGTTTTGTAGTAAGCACTAAGACACTCACAGATGTCAGCTCCCTTCATTGTCCTTAACACAAAGCGATTTGATAACACAATTTTTTTTTTTATACTTTTGTGATAAGTTAGTTTTACTTGCAGTGCCTGAACAGCTATTTCCAACAAAGATTTCAATTTTTTTTTTTCTGAACAGAGAATTTACCCCTTTTCATCCTAGAGCAAATTTACTCATGGTCCACCATTCACATATCATCATATGAAAACAAAAACCTGATTCAATGATGTGTTGTATTCCGTGAGTTTGAAGAAGTTCTCTCCTGTTAGTTCACAGTAGAAGAAACAATAGACTTGAAATCACCATCCTATTTCATGTTATCCCTGATGTCACCGTAGTGAGTCACAGATGTTAGCCCCCAGCCCCCCCATCTCCAGCCACTGATCCAAACTTAGAGACGGACTGATCCCTCAACTTTACCGAGAGCCCCGTTCTAACCACACCCACTATTGTCTTCTCCTTCTCTACACCATTGTCAAGGAAACAATACACCCAGTTGCTTAAAGGAACACGTTGCCTTGGATCGGACGAGTTGGTCTATAAAAAGCGTTTGAACCCATTTGTTATAAAATGCATATGGTTAGAAAGATGTTTTAAAAGTAGAATATAATGATCCGCACAAGTATCACTCAAAATTGCACGGTTTTCATTTTACGTCGCGAACTAACACGGTCGGCCATTTATGGGAGTCAAATTTTTGACTCCCATAAATGGCCGACCGTGTTTGTCGACGAGTTAAAACGAAAACCACGCAATTTCAAGGCACATTTGTGTAGATCATTGTATTCTACTTTTACAACATCTTTATAACCATACCGAGTTTATAAGAAATTGTTACAGAACGCTTTTCAAAGACCAATTCGACCGATCCAGGGCAACGTGTTCCTTTAAGACTAGACTAGATCTCCACCAATTGAAAACAAAAATTCTGAAGAAAAAAAGGGCAGGAAAAACCGCCTTGTTTTAACATTTATGCATGACACACTAACATAGCTTCCTGTGTTCAGTTTGAGTTGCTCTGAAACTTCTCTGCGGGTGTACTTGTTTCCATGACGATAACCTCTCTGACCCAATGACCTTTGGTACACCTTGTTTCACCTTAACTCGTTTCTGTCTTTTCCATGTTAACTCGCTGTGTCGACAATTAAAGTCATCCGAAAACGAGGTAATTGTGGTTATCTTGTGTCTGATCACCCGTTGTTTCCTCAATACATATACCATGCCCTAGACCTCTGTAGTAGCTGCTTCTCTGATTTCTCTCATTTCTACACGGACATTTCTTTTTGACCATGTGCCCTTTGACCTTTTTGTTTACACAGAGATGAGAATTATTGATGCATTTGGAGGGAAAGTTGAATATATTTATCTTGGTTCCTGAAGTGGGGTTCCCGTGGAAGTTTTTGGGAAGTTCTCCTTGGGAGTATTTGGAATTTTCTTCTGGGAGGAATTGGGATGTTTTCCCTGAAAATATTTGGGAAATTCTCCCTGGAAGTATTGGGAAATCTTTTTTAGAAGTATCGGGAAGTTCTTCCTGGAAGTATTGGGAAGTTCTTCCTGGAAGTATTGGGAAGTTCTTTAGTGAAGAATTGGGATGTTCTCCCTGGAAATATTTGAGAAGCTCTCTTCTTTTCTAGAAGTATCGGGAAGTTCTTCCTGGAAGTATCGGGAAGTTCTCTCTGGAGAATTGGGAAGTTCTCCCTGGAGGTTTTGGGAAGTTCTCCTTCGAAGTGTTGGAAGCTCTCCCTGGAAAATATGAAGGGAGACATGGAGGGAAAATACAGATGGGAGGCCATTTTTGTTTTTATGTTTTGTTTTGTTTTTTTGTTATCAGGAAAACAAACACTTTTTGTGAAAGTTTTAATTCACTTTTTGTTTTGAAATATTTGTAACTTTGTCATTCATCAGACGAGTTTTCAATGCCCCCTTCAAAAAAGAAAAGAAAAAGAACTTAAATGCAGCCAAATGGTTTCAAGACTTTGTTACAATATTTCTCTGATCTCATCTCTACCTTACCTCAAACGCAAGACAAAATGATCATGTAGTTTGTAGAAAGTAAACAAAATCAGTGTTTTCTGCTGATCAGAATACTGCAAGCAGCTAATCATGTAGCGTGTGAATTTAAAAAAAACATCAGCGTGCTTTTTTTTCTTTGTTCAAAATACTTCATTTACAGCTTGGCAATTGCAGTCGCTTATAGTCTTCATGATTTCTTCACAACTAGTTAAAAAAACATTTTTTTTTCACTTGGCTATAATTTCCTTGAAATTATTTGAAGCAGTGTTAAAATGCTAATCTATTTTGTTGTGTAACCTTTAATAAAAATGAATGAGTTACAAGCTAAGTTTGCTTTCTGAAAGTCTGCAATGATATTTCTTGTTCTTTGCTAACCCACAACTTATCCAGAGGGATACTGCTCCCTTTCCTTGCCTCACCCTAAGATATGAATTATTCATCTACCCTGATTTGCATTAATAGTTTCTGAAATGCTCATGACTAAAACAATTCTCTACTTGTCTCGTACCTATGGTGACTGAATTTGTGTTAATTTTCAATATTGCTTGATCTTCTAATAAATTCTTTTTTTTTCCTTTTTTTGTTGGACTGATCCATTTAAACAAATTGTAATCTTGTGCATGTCATCTTGGTTGTGGGTAACTGCTGTTTTTTCCCCATGGAGTTTAATTTTACAGATGTTTTTCTTACTTTCTATGTGTGGGAGTGTCTGCTCGTTCAAACCAAGGACTTTCGAATATTGAACAAGAGGGATCAGTAGGATTTAAAACTTTTCGTGGTTAAAGTGTAATCTGGTGAGGTTTGCGGTAGAACAATGTGTAAATCTCATTTTGAGTAGTTGTTGGTTCTGAAAAGAACCAGTGATTGACAACTCAACAATTCAGTCAGTATGCTCTGATCCTCTTCTGGAGAATGCTTGTCTCTGTTGCTAGACTCGTGTTGCTGGATGCTGCTTAAGCATCTGTTCCAGCATTCTCCTTGAGAGGATGAGAGAATACTGATCGTAACGTTAAGTTATCAAATCGACCGTTTTTTTTTCTTCCCCGGAATCGAAACTACTTAAAAGAGATTTACACATGGTGCTACCACAAACCTCACCTGATGAGGGATCTTGGGTGTTTGACCATGGAGGTCTACCTCCGTGGTTTGACTGAGCAAGGGTGCCTCGTTTTCCTTTTGTGTACCAAACCAACGGGGACGTTGCTAAAACAGAACGAAGTTGACGCCATTTGAGAACAAACAGAAGTCCTTGATTTACAGGGTGGACAGACAGTCATGGGGGTGTGTTTGTTATGTGTCTGTGTCATGTCTTAACGAGTGCCGTTGTTTCATGCATTGAAAGAAATCTTTATGGAATTTGAAAAATGTTTGTTCCGTGTTCAGAAAGATGATTGACTGAAGATGGATAACCTTGTATTGACTTGTGTCTGCATAGTGGCATCCCCCTTTGCAAGATTTAAAGATCAAGCTATCTAATCCAAACAATGAGACGCTCATAGTTCCTTTATCACTCACTGCAAAATCACAGTTTGATTTTTAGTCAATAGCTTCATATAGAGCAATTCATTGTTTCAATTTTCGCGGGGTGTTAATGAAAAAAGCAAAGCACTCTTGTAAAGCAATTGTAGATGACATCGCTATTTGAGCGCTTGGGTACTTACATGGGTATGTTACATGACTAATGCCACTACATGGAAATTGGGCTAAGAAGCGCACCGTCTGTACTCACTGTGTCCAAAGTGAGAAGGGTTTTTACGTTCCAAATTCAGTTCTATTCACTCTCTTGGGTGTGCAATGGCCCCCTTCAAAATCACCGCCAGCTTATCTTGCTCTGTGAGGGTGACAACATATGCTAATGTAGATTCCAGTCAAATAGTTCGTGTGTGGGGAAAGTCTTCATTGCTCCTTGCTTCTTCTGGGTTTTTTTGCCAATAGACTGTGCAAGTCTCGCGCGCACCGGAGCGAGAAAACATGACAACTGAAGAACTTAATTTTTATATATATCAAATCTTTGCTTTAATTTTTTCTAAATGCTGAATCTGAACAACAAAAATACCTATTAGAGCTTTTAAAATTAGTTTTAGCTTTTTAAACAAATAGACAATTATCGGTTAAAGTCTATGTAAAGACAAAAGTAAAACTCTGGGACAAGGATGTTTGTTTGATCTTAAATGTTTTGAAACCCCTTTTGTAAATCTACGCCCGAATCGGAAACTACTGAAAGCTGGTTTATACGCGGACGCACGATGGTCGCAAGGGCGTTAGATAAACGCGTGATGCATTTTAAAGAGGAAGCCGACGCCTAAGCGAACAATGAAATTGCTTTCCACCCCGCGCAGCCAAAACAAGCGTCTGCGTAAGTTGCGTGATCGAAGACGGGCACAAATTCTTAATTTTTTACAAGTAACCTGACCTGAGGTCAAGTTGAAATATCAGTTTTTCTTCGTTATTATGTTGACTTTATTTTTACTTTTATATATGTTGTTAATTAGTATTACATTTTTAACAACATATGTCATTTTTATGGTCATAAACTATATTAAACTAAAGTAATGGACGAAACAAAATCTCCCCAAGTAAAACTCCATAAGGTTGGGACCACAATGGTCCCGGAAGTTCTGCGCGAGACTTGCACAGTCTATAACAGGAAATGAAATATAAGCCGCTTCATGCTCTCATGCAGATGCATCTTGCTGCCTCAGATAGCAAATTGATAACATTGTGTGCATATCTGAGCAAGTTTGGGTGAGCGACTGAACTTGACCAGAAACTATGACGTAGCTCTCGAATTGACCATGTCGACCACGCTCCAGTGCGTGGTTCGATATAGTCAATCTCCCTGTGCTCTATGGTTTCTGGTTAGGTTAGGCGGTGTAGTCAAGTCTAGTTGCCCACCTGTACTTGTTCTCTGACGATAGGATAGCCAATTGCGTGGACTACCTCTTCCTCTTTGTGCGGAGTTGCAGATGGTGATTTCAAATAAAAGAATATGACTCCGTTAAGCATCGCCATTTCCAAGGCTTATATTATTAGAATCCAATGTCAATTGGTCGAATGAAGTAAAAGTGTTCCTTTGAAATACTGCTCTAATTACATGTATCACCATTTCAGGCTGGTTTTAAAATTGATGAAAAAAAGTTGAAGAAAGTCTAGGGTAGTTTGTCGGAGTATCCATCAAATTTCATGAAGATCTCGACTGTTAACTCCTACTACCATTGTGTGTGGTCGAATATCACAGTGTATTACTTTCAAAGACCATTTTTATTTTTAATGTCACTCTTTTTTCTTTCTGTAATCATAGTGAAAAATGGAAACTTTACGTTTGAGTGAGATTCTTGTGTTACCCCCCCCCCCCTTATAACCTTACAATAGCTCCTTCTGGTACCAATCTGTCGTTATGTTGGCCTTGTACTATGGGGATGTTTATCGTGTAATCCTGACTTGACCATAGTCTCTCTAATTCCGGTTTTCTGTTTGGGGAATGATTGACTGTATTCGTCTGACAAGAAGTTGCAGATGTGAGACTTCAGTAGTGAGCATGACTATCTCTAGAGCCTTGTACATGTCAAGTGAAATTTGGCGAAGACACTATGTTATAAATCTCTTTATGAGGTGTGTTGATTCTTAGAATTAGTGGTTTAGCAACTCGATGTTTCAATAATTGTGCTCTGATCATTGTCTTCTCTTGAAGACAGTAGCGAGGTTTAGCTGCACGTTACGCGAGCAAACACGTGAACATGAACGTCAAAAAAATTATGTTGTTCCTAGGTGACGTCACCACTTTGGGCTTATTGCATGCTCACGAATGACGTCTGCACGCACGTACGTACGTACCTGACGTGAAAAATGGTAACTTCACGTATGGTAAAAACGTGAGATTTAAACGACACGATTTCTGACGTTCACATTCACATTGCTTGCGGAATGTGCAGCTAAACCTCCCTAGTCTCAGCACAATGATCGAAATGAAACATTGAGTTGCCGCTGGTGCTTCTCAGAACCACCACACCTCATGAAGAGATTTATTTACATAGTGTCTCTGTAAATCAACCTTGGTTGTATCTCCACCATGCAAAGTTTCAAGAAGTTTCAAATACCTGAGTAGCACACCCTTTGAATGATATCAAATAGCAAGCTTCTCACACTATTTGAGAGACGTTGCTAGCCTGAATTGGCACAGAGTTATTGGGATGCTATATCATTGATTTCAGCACGAGTACACTGATCTAAAAAACATTTAGTTATCAAGAAGCAAAGCATAGAATGTTAAAGGCAGTGGACACTATTGGTAATTACTTTAAATAATTATTAGCATAAAACCTTTCTTGGTCATGAGTAATGGGGAGAGGTTGATAGTATAAAACATTGTAAGAAACAGCTCCCTCTGAAGTAACGTAGTTTTTGAGAAAGACGTATTTTTCCACAATTTGATTTCGAGACCTCGGATTTAGAATTTGAGGTCTCGAAATCAGGCATCTGAAAGCACACAACTTCTTGTGACAAGGGTGTTTTTTTTCTTTCATTATTATCACGCAATCTGGATGACCGATCGAGCTCAAACTTTCACAGGTTTGTTATTGTATGCATAAGTTGAGATACACCAACTGTAAAGGCTAGTCTTTGACAATTACCAATAGTGTCCAGTGTCTTTAAGAGTGTTTCGTTGAAGTGGCGCTTGAGATTTGTCGTCTCCAAGACAGGTGACGTCTTTTAGCAAAAAAGAGAAATATGAACCCAATGTTTTTAATGGGTGACGGCATTTCGTTTGGGAAAATTTTTCCTGTTAGTGTCAATCGCCAATAGTGGCATGTAGTTATGGCTTTGGTATTTCAGGATTGGCTATTCTGGAAGGATAACCTGTTGATAAAAAAAACTTTGGTGTTTTTGATTGCCTCTTTCATGCGCCTCTCTGTTACTAATATAGCTTAGCAATCAAATCCAATGTAGACCCACTGCAAAGGCTATCAGTGCTGAGGTCAAACACATGTGTACATGCCACATGCAGCTCCCGGTTAGTTTTTAGTGAGGGCACTGTTTGAAGTTGTGACATCATGCAAGGTTACTCTCATGCTTTCTGCAGTTTGGCATTAAACGGGTTATACAGATCATCATTTAGGTGAGATTGGTAGGATTTGGACCAGCCCTTAAACTCGCAGACTTGGTTGTCAATCTTCAGATTACGGTCGTTGTTTCCTGAGTAGGTCCTGGTTTTAATATAGACAGGAAACTTTTCTGACTCTGTTTAGTCTCCTCAACACTCCAAACCACAGGTTCCCATGTAACTAGCTCCTCCTACAAGCGTCACAACAATGACAACGGCTTGAAGGAGAACATCGTGATGACACGGCAGGGGCGGGCCAGCGCCGGCGCCATCGGGAACAGCAAAGGATCAACGGGTAAGACAGGAGGGATGACCACGCCCACGCTAGGGACTCCCATTAATCAGGAGGGGTCGTCACGGAAACAGAAATCAGCTACACCAAAGGTGAGTCTGAGAGAGTGAACGAAGATTAATGTTGGTATGAAATTTAAGAGCCAAAGGCTTTTTCATTCACAGTATCACCCTCCAATCTTACAGGTACCCATTTTATACCCCCTCGGTGAAGAGAATCAATTGTAGTATAGCATCTTGCTCGAGTGCTCGAGGCCATTGGTGCCTCTTGAACCTGTTCCGTACCGACGCAGGGCCATGCCGCAGCAGTCCACACAGGTCAACTGGGGCTACCTTGCATCTCCGCTTTGGGATTGTGGTGAACCCCAGACAATGCGCCGCATAAAAGCTGACTGCCCATTCTCTCACCTTGATGGAGGCATCGAAGCCTTTCACCTGGCTGAGGACCTAGCTATAAACTGGCTAATGGAGATCTAGATTGAGATCAGCACAGCATACGACATCATCATCATCATCTTGCTCAAGGACACACACGTTGGGACCAGAGGTCAAACCCACACCTTAAACCTGGTGTATATTTTTTTCTTTTTCGAATCCACAGCACATACCTAGTAACTCGGGTATGACCAGGAGGAATACATACGTGTACGGAGACCGGGACGCCACGGGAGGGAGTAGAACCAATGGACAGAGTGAACGATATAACATCACTAGGTAAGTAGTAAACTCAAAGCATGTACGATTGGACTAACACACTAACCAAGACAAGAACCAACCATTGGTTGTAGGAATCAAAGACAAGATGTTGTGCAGATGTTTGCCAAAATAAACAATTCAATGGACGTGTAGATTTCAAAGAAGGAAAATGCTGTGTCGAAACCACGCTTTCGGAAGGGTTTTTAATTTTATTTTATTTTATGAATGCTGGGTTTTATTTCCCTTGTTTAAATGTTCCTCATGAAAGTGGGAGCTGGAAATGTTTATAAAAAACCTTTAAACAAGAAACTAAAAAGGCTGAAACTCGCCCATCACAGAATTATAATGTGGTTTTGTGAGTAGTGTCGTCAAGATTTTGAGACTTAAAAAAAAAAAATATATATACCTTTTCACCTCTGTAAATCTTACTACACAGGTAAGATTATACAATAAGATTGTTAAAGTCCCTAAGAAAGTGTGGTTTGGATGTAGCATTTTTACCTAGTTTCAGATCTTTAGTTTCAAAACCGCTGAAAATGATTTTTTAAGTTGCTGTTTGTGTTAGTTATGCATTTTTTTTTTTTAAACAAGACATTCTTTGGCAGAACTTTATGCGCAATTATTTGACTTCTGTTAGTATTCCCTCCCTGTTATTCTGTTTGCAACTGCGCCCTAATAGGTCATGCACAGAGCAGATGTTGAATTCTGTTTGCAATTCTGCGTCTTCTCAAATATGTAAAATTATTCTGTTGACTTTCCCACTCTTTAACTTCTGCAGTTGTTAAACATGTACTACCCTGACTATTGATATCCATGGACTATATAGTGAATATTCTGCAGATATCCATGTGTACTACAGTGATTATTCTGCAGATATCCATGTGTACTACAGTGAATATTCTGCAGATATCCATGTGTACTACAGTGAATATTCTGCAGATATCTATATGTACTACAGTGATTATTCTGCAGATATATCCATGGTTACTTGATTGATAATTCTGCAAATATATCCATGTGTACTTTAGTGATTATTCTCTAGATATATCCATGTGCACTACTGTGACGATTCTGAAGATATATCCATGTGTACTATAGGGATATTTCTGCATATATCCATGGACTATATTGATTATTCTGGAGATATCCATTTGTAAAAAAAGTGATTATTTTGCAGATGTACATGTATCCATGTGTACTATAGTGAATATTCTGCAGATGTATCCATGTTTGCTATAGTGACTTCTGCAGATATATCCATGTGTGCTACATGTATAGTGACTATTCTGCAGATATATATCCATGTGTACTGTGGTGATTATTGCGCAGATATACTTTGATTATTCTCATGGACTGTACAGAATACCCTGCAGACAGTTGTCTATACTGTTTTATTCTGGGAATATTGTGAATGCACTGGCGAGAAACTGCAGACATGTATGGACATATTCGTTCTGCAGACAGTCATATGTACTTGTCTGCTCACCTTGCAGAATGTGTTTCATGTAATATTCTGGACACAGAATTGGAATGTGGTGTGCACGAAGTTACCACTGACACTGATTGGTGTGCCTTACTTTAGTGACCACTTCCACCAAGTAGCGTTTGTCTGCTAGTAATGGGTAATCAGTACTCAGTCCAAACAAGTGTTTCCTGACACAACTGGCTCTCTTCTGAGCCCTTCTCGGGATTTTTTGGCAGACGTAGACAATCCGGGCCTGTTTTCCTGAATGAGATCCTGTGGTTTTAGTCACAAGTATTCACACTTACTACCACTCTCTCTGTATCTCACTAAGTACCTGTCCAAATCACACCCTAGGTTTGAGAGAGAGAGAGACAGATTAGGCACTACTTCGCACTGTTTGAATGCACTACGAAAGAACTGGATATTATCGTGGTGCACTTAGTTATGCAGTCATTTAATATTTTTTTCTGAACGAGTCAATTGTTGATTGCACACCATTATAGCAGGGACCTTCCCGCGCCGACTGCAAGACCTAGGCACCAGAAATCAGCGTCCACCTCGGGCCATCCAAACAAAGGGTCAGGCCTACCCCCACTAGAAGACCCTTCAGACAGACCAAGGTAAATCCGTGTCCAGGGTGGGGGCCCAAGAAGTTGTTGATTAAACTGAGCTTCTCTTTGTGCATAGAGGTAGTCAAACTATCTCGTTCGGCTGATCTACAATCCTGGCCAAAATGCTTGGGCCACCCATTTGCAACGTAACAATTAACATTCCCAGTCCACTTCCCCCTGACAATAAACATTTTCTCCCCTGTCCCCCGGCTCAAAGTTGATTAAGAATGCAGAAGACCGCGCAATGAGAGCCAACATTGAAAGGGGCCCCAACGAGATTTGGCCGGGATTGTAGCTTCATCAACTACTTTGACTAAACGCTGTGAATTATATTTCCCGAACCCGTTCAGAAGAATTATTCATTCATCAAGACGGACAATACCTGTTTGATCGTGTGTCGGTCGATTTGAAAATATTTGATCACCCGTTGTTCTACATTTGAATATCTATCTTCAAAATAAAGTCCTCAGAGTGGACTGTTTATTTTGAAGCTGGTGAAACAAAAGGTGTATCAATATTTGAAAGAAAGTCCTGATAGTTTGAGAGATATAAAGAGCTAGCTTATTTATCCTTGCGCTTCTCTGTGTGTGACCTTTTGTGGCTATTGTTTTTTCCGCTTATGAGCAATATTAGTATAGGTAGTTACAACTTACTGCCTGTTAGCGGTTGATTCATGCTCAACATGGAAGCCAAAGCAATCTCAATAGTGATGTTTTAAATGGAGATAGCTAGAAGGGGGGGGGGACATTGGCAGAAGTCAAGAAAATTTCAACTGCTTTGAGTTCTTCTCTCAGAACCATAGGCATGCAACTTTTCAGCCGAGCCCAATTTCATGGCTCTGCTTACCGCAAGGTTCCGTGCTTATGATCACCATTCTCCCCTTACTGTGTAAGCACCAAGTTTCTGCGCTAGCTGTGTAAGCCAAGAATGCTAAGTAATGTGGAGTACGCACAAGAAAAAATTCCCTGCTACACGGAAATACTCCTGGCCTAAGCGTGTTCCGCAAGGGTCGATTCTTTGCTTTATGGTAAGCAGAGCCATGAAATTGGGCCCTGATCAGTTGATTTCCTCGTTTTGATTTCTGAACGAGTCAAGAGTTGTGAAGAAGTAAAAAAAACACTGCAGTACAATGTCTTGCTGCGACTGGCACGTTTCCTCTTTTTGACAAAGCTGCAGTTGCATGCCTGGAATCAGTATTATTGAGTTTGTTGATGAGCATGACTTTCGAGTATGATTCTGCCATTAGCTTTGCATGATATAGAGCAAGGATACTTATCCATTATTCATGGCTGTGTTGCCTTGGTTGACTTGTTTCTGCAGAGTCAGTTGCTGTAGGGGTGCACGACGACGCCAGGCACAATAAATAGTGCAAGTCTTATTCATAGTTAGATACCCATGTACATTTTAAAGTTGTACAGTCCAACGAATGCCAGTGTTCAATGTGGGACAGTTCCATGGCCAATGTATGAAAGAGATCGTGGCTGAGCATAAACCATATCTGTCGACTAGATAGCAAGTCTATCATCTTGATGATTATTGTACAGGATTAGCCACATGATTTTTCCTGTACAACTTTCCTAAATGTTCCTACTCCTGCATTCTTCTCCTGGCCTACTACTCTCAACTCTGCTTCTCCGTCTTCTTTGCCATAACTATTATCCTTTCTTTTTTGCCACATTGCATGGTGCGCTAATTATGTTGAAAGCATTGTTCCAATACTTCGTGTATTAAAAGACTGGTGAAGACAGATTTTTGTGGATAAGGCACTGAGCAAAACTATTGTAGCTATAGATGGATTCAGATGGCGTCATTGACCACCGTCTTTAATGAAACGTGCACGTGTTAAAGGCTATCATTAGCCGAGAATTGGGTACAGCACGTGCACTTTGCCATTGTTTATCATCAAATATGGCAGTCGACGACGCTATGTGCAATCCATCTATTCACCTATGACCTTTAGATGCTCTTTAGACTCAGATTTCAGGAAAAATTAATGCGTATTCTGGGTCCAGTAAAAAGTGTGCAGGGCCAAACTTCACATAGCTGCTTAAGCACAAAAGGTAGCTAAGCACAACAAAATTATTCTTACAAGAAAAGGATAACCGGCCAAAATACTGTCAAATGCCACTTGAGACTGGTATCCTTCTCTTTTTTGCTAAATAAATGTTAAGCAATATTTTTTGCTTAAGAAGCTCTATGAAACTGGGGTTGCTTTCATTTAGATTGCAAGGTTTATCTCCCAATTTTTTGCTGAGCAAAAATTTGGCCCACTGAATAATTTTGTGAAGTGACGCCCATAATTGCAACAATCACTTAAAACAGAATATTGTTTTCCGTGAATAATTTTCAGTTGATCATTTTGGGTTTTTTTCCAATCGTGTTTCTGTTTCTCAGCACGGCACCAGGCAATAGACTACCCTTCCTCCCGTCACCGGCTGTTGGTGGCACCAACACGGGTACCGGTGGCCACATAAGGTTCCCTCGGGGTGCCGTCAACCGAAACACCTTCCACGGGGGTCAGGTGAGGAGGCACCCGATGTTCAACGGGCCCAACGCGTCCCCGGGCATGCAGGATACTATGGAGAGGAATAGGAACTCCATGTCATTCTTTGGAAAGCTGTCCTCGAAGTTTCAAAGGAGGTTGGTAGCACAGAGATCATTTCTTACTTGATTTTTCGCTCTATCTGTCTCGTCTGTTTGCTGGCATTTTTGCAGTTTGGTTGTATTCTTTTGAAATTTCTTTTCAAAAGGTTCAGGGGGGAAATACCCCCATGTACATAGCCATTTCATTTGCAAACTACCAAGCACTTGATTTCGCAATTGCATTTTAGTTCAAATCTTGTGTCTTGAGATTCCTGTTAATTTTGCAAATCATGTAATGTCAGCGATTCCTAGACTTTGCCTTAAACTGGTTAAACAGCATATATGGTAAATCTCCTCTCTGGTGGTAATACTCTTTTGGAATACCTAACTGCTGCCTTAATTGCTCTAACCTGATAACATCAAAGTATTCTAGCTGGGGAAGGGGGGACTAAAATATATAGTTGTTATAGACCATGAAACATGTGAAGACTTCACATGTTTACAAAAGAGCCACAGAGCCTTCCTGCAGGCATGATTTGTACACAGCCCAATGGAAGAAAACATCAAATCTGACATTTCATGGAGATCGGATTGCACTGTCTGTTTATATAAACTTTTGATATGAAGAAAGGGGCACATTTCCAAACTAGCTCAGCTGTTTTATTTGCTAACTCTTGAATTTATGTGGAAATAATGACACACAAATGTAGCACTACTGATATGATACAGTATTGCCTGCCAGAAAGGCTATGGAATGTACATGTATAAGGTCACTTCTTTTGCAAACAAAGGTTACAGGTCAATACAGCTCGTCCAACTTTTGATACAATATATTAAATATGCCTACTTTACCATCTCAGTTTGAAAAAGTTAGTCTACCAAAAATGTCCCTACTCTTACTCTCCAATGGAAAATAGAACTTCTCCTTTTGGTTGACCAAACAAACCATTCTAAAATTTACCAGTATCCCATGCAACATATAACACCTTCATGGCAAGTTGATATTTTGATTGTAATAATAATAATAGTACTAAAAAAATAATAATAATAATAGGAGTACACAGTTGTTATGAAGCACTTTGTCGCACCCGAGGGCGTTTTAAAGCGCTCATTGTTTTGTTTTTTTACAATGTATGTGAAGCTATGTTTGAAATAAAAGGCCATTTATTTACATAGCACCATGTAACGGTTTACAAGGTGTGTCGCAATCTTCTAATAAAGCACTTTGTCACACCCGAGGGCGTCTTAAAGCACTCATTTTTTAAAACAATGTATGTGAAGCTATGTTTGAAATAAAAGACCATTTGTTTACATAGCACCATGTAACGGTTTACGAGGTGCTGTGTTGCAATCTGTAGCCAACCATACTAGGAAACATCGGGGCTTAACTCCTTCTTGAAACAAGTAGTGAACTAAGTTTTGTGCATTGCATAACACACTGGACCTAAAGCTTGACATCCCATCCGAGGCAATAATGTTCAAGTGTCTTGCCTAAGGACACAGTGTCAAGACCGGGACTCGAACCCACACTCTGCTGATCAGAAACACCAGAGCTTGAGTCCAGTGCACTTGACCACTTGTTTACGACAAGCCATATTGTTTGATTCAATAATATGGAATCCCTTCATCTATAATAATGTGTCCACACTGCACAGCAGGCACTGGCTCATGACTACGTTTTACTTTTACTTTGCGCAACATCAATATGTACACACACCCAGCGACTCCCCCACTTCCTTTCCGCTAATATTAATATTATTTTTATCTGAGGGGATTTCAAAAACAAACAATCTCTGTTAACTCATTGTTTTGAGGTTTGATATTGGTTTGAAATTAATACTGTGTGGAGTGTGGATCAAACCACTGACCATGGTTACTCTGAGTAATCACCAATAGTGTCTTCACAAGGTCCTCAAGATCCTTGAAGAAGGTGTTGAAATGTTTCCAACCCCATTGTCATCCGGACATTTGTAGTCCTAAACTTGATACATTGTCATGTAGTGCTGCATTTTCACCCCTCCTCGTAAACCACAAACCATAATAACCCATTTCTAACCCATGATTAACTCCTTACTAATTACTAATTTTAATGACGGCATTCTAACGTTATAACCCATAAACAAACAGTCATCAGGAAATGATGCCACACAAAAAATAAAAGTGAAAAATAACACGCAGGTATCTTTGACTCTAGTCTTTTTGTCCGATCCACTCTTGAATATTCAGTGGATTGAATGAAACTTCTGAACTATTTTGGGGGAGTTTAGAGACATTTAGGTTGTGTATGTTTGTCCCAACCCCCATGTTTGACTTTGTTTGCGTAGTAATTGTACCGTTGGCTATGGCGGGGTTTCTTTCTCATACAGGGTGCCTACTAACTCCGGGGAGTTTGGAGTAGATTTTCCCCAGGAACTACCGCCAAAGTCCAGGGCTCCTGGCGTCAGGTAAAGACATAAAACATTCATTACATCCATTGTGATTTTTTTATTTTTTCATGTCAGCAACGTCACCAGTCAGGCTTTGAATATTCATGATGCGACATGATGATTATTCTTTGAATATTGATCAGGCGATCTGATGATTCTTCTTTGAATATTCATCAGGTGATCTGAAGTAGTCTTTCAATATTCATCGGGTGATCTGATGATTATTCTTTGAATGATAATGCTTTCATGTTAGCAATGTCACCAATCAGGCTTTGAATGATCATCGGGTGTTATGATTATTATTCGTTGAATATTCATCACATGATATGATGATTATTTTTTGAATATTCATCAGGTGATCTGAGGATTATTCTTTGAATATTCATCAGGTGATCTGAGGATTATTCTTTGAATATTCATCAGGTGACCTGATAATTACTCTTTGAATATTCATCAGGTGATCATATATTGACTCTTTGAATATTCATCACACAATATGATGATTATTCATCAGTTGGTGACGTTGCGTTGTTAGGTCCGTGGGACTGACTTTCATAATTAATCATTCTGACCCTATGTACTCTGCTTCGCTCGGTTAATAAACTGCTTCTACTGCAGCCTCATGTAACAAACGGTAACACCAAATATAAGCTATATTTTAATTACTGATCAAATAATAAAAAGTCTTCCTAAATGTATTCTAATCCAGCATTGTCATTGACAGAGCTGCCAAATCTACCTGGGCCCAATTTCATAGAGCTGCTTAAGCACTAAATTTCGCTTCAGCAAGAAAATCCTTGCTTAGTAAAATCAGATTACCGGCCTAGACTCCACTCAAATGTTATGCTAAGTGAACAACAGCTAAATACCAGTCACAAGCAATGTATACGACATGAAATTTTGGCCAGTAACCTGTATAAAGTAAGCAAGCTATTTTCGTGCTTAGGCAATATTTTTTTGTTCTGATTCTGCGGACATTTCCAAGAAAATAAACCACTCTTTCCAGGCCTAGAAATAGCCCATAGCATCCACAGCATTTGCCGTAGTGCCCTGTGCTTTTGCTGTAGTGCCCTAAAATGTGCAAGTTTCCTGTATAAATTTAAATTGTCCTCCTAGAGGTGCCCCTTACTAAAGGAATTTGATGTGCCCCTTTGAGAGGAAAGTTCAAGGCCTGTCTTTCCATGTTCTGATGAACAAATCTCCCTGGTTATGTGGACTTTGTCCCTATTATTTTGAGTGTAATTCTAAATACCTTTCTGATAGCTGCACACAATCTCCCTGATTTGCAAGATGCAAACGTTGACAGCTCTGGATTGAACCATTTTTTGCTTGAGCCTATCAAGTTTTAATAAGGGAATAAAAGGGTAGCGACGAAATCTTACACGGCCGTTTAAATCCGGCAGGGTCGAATTGCCGTTAAGAACTGGTCACTACTCTTTTATTCCCATTCATAAATGCCCTTTTTTTTTAAATTGTTTACAAAATACAATTAAAGACACTTTGACCTTGAAAATTTGAGGTTTAAAATTTTTTTTTTCAAAAACTTTGTGAAGAGTCTGTTGCGCATGGGTTGTGTGTACGCGCGCGCTTAGAAATAGATTACGCGCGCGCGCTTAGAAATATATTACGCGCTGTTACTAATAGCTATGAATTGCGTTCCGCGTGATAATCTTGCACGCCTGACACGCGGAAGCCAGCCGGTTATAAACACTGGTCATTATCAACTGTTTAAACACCCCACGTGATGCGCTCTCCACCAATAGGAGTAGAGAAACTGTCTGGGGTATTTATGAATGTCCAGTTAAAAATCATGAGACTAACTCATATAAAGGGCTGATGTGTCCAAACACTGATAATCAAGGCGCAAAAACCAAGAAATGAAATCACGACGAGCCCTTATGGCCATTTGTATCAGCAGACAATGGGCAAGTTTTAGCAGATGTTTGTTTGAATTCATCGTCAAAAATACAATTTTGTTTCTCTTTGCAAAACTAAGACAGAGAAAACATGACGATACAAAAATCTTTTTTTTTTTAACTCTCATTTCCATGGCTTGTGCCCAATAACAAAAAGCTGTTTTTGAGATAACAGATTGTAACATGTTTAACGGCGTATTCATCAGTCTTTGTGAGGCAAGATGATTGTTATTTTAACGCACTTGGTGAACATTACAAAATCATCAACCTTTTCAACTTCAGCGTCGTCTAAACTTAATTCTATATTCAGAAATCTAGAGACTTTTATACGTGTATTAAATGTGTGTGTTTTCCTTACTTTGCCATTCTGGATGTGATGTTATTTGACATCATCAGTGCTGGCAATTTGTCAAGGTAAAAGACATCAACCATCACTGTGCTTCATCTTTACTGATCATTCCTGTTGTTATTCGTAATCCTCACTCGTTTTCCCGCCATTTAGCTCTCGGCGTCTTTGTTGTCGTGTTTAACATTCTGAATTTACGTATTTGTCACCGTGATCTCTCATCTATTTTTAAATTTTTTTTTCAAGTTTATTTTGTGAACAGTTTTGAATCTTTGAAGAGTTGTGTTTTGTTTGTAACTCGATGTGAAAGTAATTGTTTACACTTTTGTAATAATGCAAGTCCGAACAACGGTTTCTTGGATTTCTTTCCAAGAATCCTTGTGGGTGTGTTTTTATTGTGTGTTTTTTGTTCTCTCTGTGATAATTCAAAATTTACTTTTGGAGCATTACTTTTGAATATTAACCACAAACGTTCAGTGCATATGGTTGTATAGGGGCCATGTATGGGATCATCAAAGGTGAATGCCATTTGCAAAATCAATGGGAAAAGTTACATATTTAGTCAATGTTTAACAGAAAGGTTTAAAAATATGTGCATACTTAAGTCTACAACCAAGTAAGACTGGTGTTGTGGACTCTCAAGTTTTTGTACATTGCATGGTTTCGTTTAACAAGGTGTGACCAAACCCCAACTGCATGTTTTCAACTGCATCATTCAGTGATATATAGTGTGAAGCTCTCGCATTTATTTAACTGTAGTCTGTGTAATTCTTGATATATGTGTCTTTCACAGAGTTGACCTAACACCAACTACACATTCTATAATGAATTTGATTTATTTATTTTTTTTTTTTTGGGGGGGGGGGGTCCCCGAAAAACCAGCTGATTTGAGTAAATCTAACTTTTGGGTCTCACTACCCTTTGTTTTTAAAAGGCCTGATACTTCATGGAGGCAACCGAGGTAATTGCCTCCGAGCCTGCCCCCGGTCATTACCTTGGTGCCCTAGAAATTTACAATCTCCACATAGGGTGCCCCATTACCAAGGAGAGAATGGCTTGGTGCCCTTGCCCTTTCAAAAACAAAGCATACAGGCCTGTTGTCGTTTGATGCATTAAACAGCTGGTACCCACTTTCACTGTCACTGGCCTATGATGTATTATGTAACTGGTTACCACTTTCATTGTCATTGGCCTTATGATATATTATATAGCTGGTAACCACACTTCATTGTCATTGGCCATATAATGTTTTATGTAGCTGGTATCAACTTTCTTAATGGGTGTACCAGCCATTTCTTACTGTTATTATTTTGTATGTTACATTTGATATTTTGTGAGATTTTTTACATATTTCTCTCACCAGCACCTCTTTTGTAATGTAAATTTGTTGTTGAAGTAAAAAATAGAATAAGACAGATTTAAATGTTTTATTTTTAATAGTTTAGTATTGTTTGGTGTTTGTAACACATTGATGTATAATAATAAAGATCATAAATCAGTATTTTTTTATTTATTATTTTGAACAGTCGTTCGATCACAGAGCGAGACCCGAATCGAGAGGACCCCATCAAGCCTCGTTCCCTTCGCTTTACGTTCAGCATGAAGACGACCAGCTCCAAGGATCCTGACTCCATCATGGGGGAGATCCGACGTGTCCTGGAGGGCAACTCTGTTGATTTTGAGCAGCGGGAACGCTACTTGTTGTTCTGCGTCCACGGCGACGGACGCGGGGACAACCTGATTCAGTGGGAGATGGAGGTGTGCAAACTGCCGCGGCTGTCGCTCAACGGTGTCCGCTTCAAACGTATCTCTGGTTCATCCATGGCCTTTAAAAACATTGCCTCCAAAATCTCAAATGAACTGTGTTTGTGAATAGTCAACTGCATTTTTTTTTTTTTTTTTAGGTTTAGTTTTTATTTTCCCTTTTTCTGTTTATAATACTAGGTTTAGCTGGAGTAACTTAAGACAACACTTTGACAAACTCTATGAGAGTGTCAGAGCTTTTTAAAAAAAAAACCTAACAATTTGACGCTTACTATTATTATAATTTTTTTAACAACAGTAGGATAGGCGTCTTCAATGTGAGACATTCCTACCTTGGGATGCTATTTATTTCATCCCAAAATATCACTTCAACTGGGAGATGAGGGTAGTGTAAAATAGTTGGGATGATTTATGATTTAGTTCAGTGTGTTGCTTTGATTTTCAGTTCACACCAGCATTTCTCAAATCCCGGCTTGGGCTCTGGCTCCATGTGCCGTCTGATGTGCAAAATACACGCTGCTCAGAAAAAGTATAGGCCTGAAGACGAGAGCTGCATTTCCACTGCGTGCAGCGCGCTCAGCACAAGCCTGAGACAGAGCCCAAGACGAGGTTTGAGAAAGGTTCCATGTAACCCAAAATAAAATGACTAATTTGAATGAGGAACGTTCCTTTGTGTTGGAGGTTTCCACCACAGGACATTTTTCACTCGTGTTAGTAGTTGTGGAGGTCAGCATGTACGATGCTTGCTTCCACTGTCTATTTGATTCAGCTTCCTTGTCTTCTCTACCACACATTGTCTATGAATGAAGGTCAAGGTACCAGATGGTCTGTATTGTGAGTAGTGTCAGGCATGGTTGTGTGCTGTGGTACTGGTTTGCAATTGAAGTAATAAACAAATAAGATTTGATGTCGGGGTTGGCAGGTTTAAACCTCAGAACCTTCCCCCTGTAAGTGATTGTCAAAGTAGTTGGTTGGTAAACAACGGGACAAATTGGAATTTGAGAATTTGAATAACAAAACAGACCCCCCCCCCCCCCAATAGAAAATTTAAAAAAGCTTTGGATCAAAAGTCAACTCAAATCATATTTTCCCCTCCAATGTCTCAAAATTCATTGTTACTTTTTAATTCCCTGTTTTATGAAATTGAATATTGTGCAATTACCAAATTAAATATTTTGAGATTACACAAAGTTTTGAGGCACTGGGTCAACATCAAGTGACGAGAACTCTGAACATCACAACAAGTAGACGATTTTTGATATCAACTGACTTCTACCCACTGCTGGTCCACTCCTTTTTTTTGGGGGGGGGGGGGGTGTCGTCAGTTGAGTTTTAGATATTCATGTAGTTTTTTGTTCCGTATTTGAAAACACTCTCCCAGCTCTTCCATTCTGTTTCAATCTGTGTCTGACAGTTTGGAATTTGAATAGAAAAAGGACAGTGGAATTGGATTTTTCTTTAACTTCAGACTCCCTGTCGTTTTTCTGGTCTTTTCAGTTTGTCCGCCCTGCGATATCTATGGAATGATCTTGGAGACATTGTGTCATACACCTTAGATTTTAATCTGTATCTGGCAGTCTCGGAATCTAGCCCTAGTGTATGAAATTATGTACAGAATCTTTGTGTAAAAATGTTCAGTTGTTTTTGTTGTTGGTTTTTTCGTCATCACTAACAGTCATGTATTTGCTTTCTTTTTTTATATTTCTTTTTCTATTTTTTTTTATTACTTTAAACATGAGGGATGTCAGCCGTGAAAGTGGCACTTGTACAGTGTAACATTTGAATCACTTCATCAGAAAACCGTTTTCATTGCAGCAGATTTTTTGTTCAAAATTATCATTTTGTGTAATTTATTCACCAAAAGTGTTTGCCCAATCGAAACAGAATGATGTGGCTGCACCACATTATTCTGTTTGAGTAGAAGTGAAGTTTAAATTCACCACAAAAAACATCTTTGTGTGTTTTGTTTTGTTTTGTTTTCCCTCTGTCGGTAGCCATCTGATATGAAAATGTCAAATTTTTAAAATGCCCCTCTTTCTTTCTTTGCTAGAAACAGTCGGTCAGGAAGCATATTGCATTTGATGAAAACCCAATTTTCAATCTGGCAATTTGAACTTGAATCTTGAAGCTCATACAAGATTGAAAATAGTATTAATTTTTATCGGTAAAAAGAAGTTTGATATCTTTTTTTGTTTTTAATCGGCCAGAACTGTGGTATTCAGTGGCTGAATTTCAAGGGAATCTATTTATTATTGATCGTTTTTATTATCTCTATTATTAATTTTTCTTATTTGATTTTTTTGTTTTTTGTACTGGAGGCATAAATATGTTACCGTGGTATCTTCCATTGTTGGCATTTATACACAAATAACACTGACTTCTGACATGTTTGTAGCTTGTACACATTTCATTGAGGAAGCTCAATTATAGGTCTGTAGAAACAATGAGAATAATTTAAGTATTATTATTAAATGTTGATGTAAAAATAACATTAAGAAGAAAAAAAAAACATTGGTCAAAGGCAGCATGGAACTGATTAATTTTTAGTCGGTAGATAATAATTAACAAAATTAAAAGCAAGACAGTTGTTTGAGCGAGTGTGTGAGTGTGTGTGAAAAAAATGTGAGAATTTCAGTGAGAAACAGCGGAAAATTGTCTTGTGACTTTAAAAAGTTGGATAACTTAATGTAATGTACATTTTTTTTGTACAAAGTAAATACAAACAAAAACCTTGTTTTTTTGTGTGTTAAGAAAACAAAAAATCCCTATTTTCTTTTTGTGGTTTTTTTTTTTGGAGCAGCAGTCCGTAGCATCAGCAGCTATTTTCATTTCACAATTGTCGTAGTTTCGTGACGCAGAAAGCGAGCAAAAACTTCTTGCAATGTTGGTGAAAATACTTTTAAAAAAACATAAATCCATTGGCAGTGTTGAGATGGGATTGTTTTTTTAAGTTTAGATGTTCCCAGTTTTTGCCCTTACTTCCTGATAGGTTTTTGTGCCACGTATTTCTTGTTTTCTGTGTATCTTTGGTTTATTTTTGGGCTGGTATATCCCTCCTGCCATCAGTGTATACATACTGTATAGAACTATGAGACATTAAAAGGTAAAAAGCACTTTCTTTTGGTCATTTTGCATAAAAGTCAATTTCTGTATTGCTTATTATTAAAAATTACGATCACAAAACTGGGTATTGTGCCACCATTTTTATTTTATGTAGATTGTGTCTGATTGGAGTGACTTTGGCTGTGGCTATGGAAGCCGGTTGCTAGTGGCAATGTTAAAGTATATAAGGGAGGACACAGTGAGCTAGCCATAGCCACAGTGATATAGCCATAGTCAGATTTAAAGCTGTCAATTTAGGCATGGTTTGAAAGTGGAGGGTGCAGTTGGATCACAGAATAGTCTGGTGCCTGTGGTATGGAAACCCAGATACCAGGGGTTCGTTTTCACGGCTGTGACCAATATTACTGTTTGGGTCTTTTGCTAGTGATTAGCCTGGAGTGCGGTTTGGTGACCCCAACCAAAAACTGTTTCGGTTGTTGGTCGTTGGTTCTGCTGTTCAGACTGAACGATAACTGAGTTGTGAGCTCGGTTACCGTTTTGATTATGACGTCAGAAACAGTTTTTGGTTGGGGTCGCCAAAACGCACTCCAGGCAATGGCCAATTCAACCCAAATAGTTATTGGTTATAACTGCGAAAACACACCCTTGACCTTGGAGTCTTAGCAATGCTTTCAGACTTGGAGGCCATTGCTGTTACTGTGCATGACTGGGGCCTTATTACAAGTAGCAGCTTAACAGCCAGCACTTTGTTCAGAGCCCAGTTTCATAGTGCTGCTAAACGGCCGATTTTGTGCTTACTTTGCAATTTCTATTTCATAGCGCTGCTAACCATAAGCACACGAAAAGGCATGCTAACCTTGCGGTGCTTACCGCACGAAAATAAATGACGTCACAATGCAAATCCTTGGTAAACACGCAATTTGGCCGCCCAATTTTTCTGCTAACTTGTGAAATATGCTAAGACTTAAGTAAATGTTTCTGCTACAGTAAGCGCGCAAATTTGCTTACCCTTAAGCAGCGCTTTGAAATTGGGCCCTGGTTACTGTTGCAGATAAATTTGCTTAATGGCTGTTGCAGATAAATAGGCAGCTGCTGGCAAGTTGATTTTGAAAATTTATCTCGTTCATTTGTTTACAGTAAGCCCTGGAATGGAAGGTTATCAAGCTAAGAAGTTAAAAAACACAAAATCGTCTTCAAGCAGCTCTTCGAAATTGGCTCCTTAGTGTACTTTTCTGATTAAGCACATTCTTAACTTAACACCAATGCAGTGAATATATATATATAAAAATTTGGCACAACGTCAAATAATGAATCTGATTGTGCTGTGAATTCAACATTGTCTTCCTTTAACCAAAACGACCTTCAAATACAAAGTAAAAAACTACATATGAGATGATATTTTAATATCATAGCAGTGTAAAATCACAAACTGTATATCTAGGCCTACTTGAAACCATGCAGATTAAATGTATCGACTTGTAAAGAGACCAATCCACTATTTTTGACATGAGACCCCTCTTAATATATACTCAATACTCATGATGCTTAGGCTGTATCCAAATAGGGGTCTACAGCTACGGCTACGGCTGTTGCTAAGGGTGTCCCATACCTCAACGCTCAATGACGCAGAAATCTAGCTGTAGCCCTAGCTGTGGCTGCCAATTCGAAAACAGCCTTGTAATGAGACTACACAAATGACCTTTGACCTGTTGCTGACCTCTGTTGTATTTGGGTCAAGGGATGTAGTTATGAAGTATCCAGTTCCGGCTAGCTTTCTATAAAGCTTACTAAAACAAATTACAATGTTGTTTTGTTATTGTAAGTAGACAACAAATTTTATACATTTTGCGGACATTTTAAAGACTACACTGATTCATTTTAAATACCAATTTTGCAGTATTTTTGACCTAGTGAGGGTGTGTGAACCAAAGTTATATGATGCAGATTAAGTAAAACAAATGGGTTAAATTTGATGTTGAAAGCGCCCTCATGTGGTAAGAAAAATGCAGTGAGTTTTTCAATTTGTTGGTGTATGATGGTGAAACCATTACTGAAGAGAAATTTAAAATCAATTAAATTTTGGAGTAAAACTTTATGACCTAAGAAATAAAAAAACATAGCGCCCCCAGTGCTTTCTGAACTTAAGTTTGAAAGTTTCTCAATTCATGTTGCATGGCGGTTGTGAGCTATTTTAAGCATCTAAGCCACTAGTGGCAAAATTCTACAAGGGTTCAAGAGATTTTTTTGGGGGGGGGGGAAACAAAAATTTCCAGGTCAGGGAATGTCTAATTAGGCCCATGACATCTCATTTGTCTTTTCCCTCGATTGTTTGGCTTTTTTTTCTTTCTGTGAAAACTAATAATACAGATTAATAGTTTAATAGAGTTGTACTACGAGACCCTTATTTTTTTTATTCATTAATAATGAAATGCATTGGGAATAATTACTGATATGAGTTATCTGTTTTTAACAGAACAGTTTGAGAAAATAAAACCAAAACATTTTATCAAATTATTCATTTACAAAAAAGGCACTTTAATTTTAGTTAATTTTCTGTATTTCTAAGAGAAAAAGTAAGTGCTGACAAAAAAAGAGCAAACAGTGCAACCTTGCATGTAGTAGTGACAAACCATTGTAGCGCCCTCTTGTGTCAAGTAAGAGTAATTTTGTCATTGTGTTGTCAGGTCTGCAACTCTCCTTTCTCATAAGAAAGAAGTAATTTGTTTTTGTAGTATAGAACCACCCCAAAACAATATGTTTTAGTAAGGGAATCAATGTGTGGTGAAGAGGTTTTCAACTAGTGGTTTAATCTCAAAGAGGCCTGGTTCTTGATAGTTTTACCCAGATGAAGTCAAGGTAAATTAGAAAGAACCAGGCCTCAGCGGGTTTAAACCACTAGTTGAAAACCGATTCAACACAGTTTGATTCCCATTCATAAATACCTCACTCATAAATACCTCAGACAGTTATTGGTGGCCCCCATGTTATAGTGGAATCCCAAATGATATGAAGTGGACAGAATGGAAATGTTTTTATTTGTGTTAATTTCCAAGGGTTTTTGCTGGTGTTCTTTTTTTGCATGAATGTAAAATGTTACTAACATAAAAAAGCAGAGATGTGTTTATTGTTTATTAATTTTTTTTAAGCGCCATCATTTTTTTGTCCCTTACCATTTGTGAATAAACAAGATGTAAGAATATTTGTATTTAATCAATAACCTTTTTGTGTATTGAGCGGAAAGTCACTGAGGTTTCTAAAGTCCACTGTCTGTTTAAAAAAAAGAAGTCACTTGGATATTGCAGGTAGCAAATTTAGATTTGGGTTGGTTTTGGTTCAGTCAAAACGTATTTCTTTCCACTGACTGGTATATGCAATGTAGTATTAATGATTCAATAGATCCCTTTCATCTGGAGTGCGTTTTGGCGACCCCAACCAAAAACTGTTTCGGTTGTTGGTCATTGGTTCTGCTGTTCAGACTGAACGATAACCGAGTTGTGAGCTTAGTTACCGTTTTGGTTATGACGTCAGAAAGAATTATTGGTTACAGCCGCCAAAACGCACCCCTGATGTCACAAGACCCAAACAGCGCCCTCACTGAGGTCAATGGAGACGTATCATTGGCTGAGAGTTGTGCGTGTCATGTACTCGTTTCAAATGGTAGTGACCTTAGTGACTGCGGCCAATGCAATCAGTAATAAAATGGATATGTGGAAGGGTATGTTGGTAAAATTTGTTGTTAGTACTGATAAGATGAGTGTCGTTCGGAGATGCTTAATTGTAGGTTTTAAGCAGGTAACATGTTTGCATGACACAGGCCTGATGAGGATCTATGTGCTTTTTTCATCACTGTAAATACCATTGGATCATTACCTTGATTTTTATTTGAAGTATCATTTTTAAATACTAGCCTGTAGTGGCCACTTACAATTGATTCAGCTATTGTGTGACTTGTACATTGTATAGCATTCGTGGATGAAACCAGGCTACAGCGATGAAATGGCGAAGATTCTAGTTTTTCCCGCCATTGCTATGTCGGAGAAACATCCTAATGAATGGGACCCAGTCTTATTTTTTATTGTTTTCAAATTCACAATTGTCGACATGATATAAATTATTCAAAATGTAAACTGACCAAAATAAAGTGCGATAAAGCAAACTGGGACTTGATTTGATTTTGTTTAATTTCATTTTTTTGATTGTATGAGCTATGAGTGACATTTGAACCCCTAACTACCCAAGACTTATTCCCTTGTGCTGCCGGATTTTGATGAATTCAGTACTTAGCAAATACATCTCCATCAATGCTTGCTGGTTGTCATACCAACTAATCATCATCTAGTAGCGCACAGTTTTTTATATATCGCTTCATCTTCACCCGACATGCGCTGCAAAGCGCTCATTATTTTTGTGACAGGCATTCTGAGCTCTGCTCAAATTATGAAACTCGGTGCCTTGTGAAGGTTTACGTCATGTTGATGGGGTTCAACATTTAGGCTGTCCACATGAATACCAGTGGATTGAGGGCTATACTTGACAAGATTTGAGATTTCAAGTGTGAGCTTGGACCTAATTTCATAAAGACTGTAGGGCAGGCACAAAAACATCGAAACGTATTGCTTAGCAGAATCAGATTACCAGTTCAAATTATATTAAGTTTGCATTGTTGTGGCCGATGTCCAGCTCAATTTTTGCTTAGTAAAGAAATTTGTCAGCAGTATTTCCTGCTTAACTATTAAACTAGGCTCTGATTAAAGCTTGGGATATTGATACTATTGATAAGGGAAGGAGTAATGTAGCCTTGCCTCTGTGATCTAGTCACGGGTTTACAGCAGAGTGACCGATATACAAAAACATTCCTCCATTTAAGTACTGCGGCCCACTGTACGGTACAAATCGGTAATAGTTCTCTTTTCAGTGAAGGTGGAAATATTTGTGACTCTGCAGTGAAGGTACATGTAGAAATATTTGTGAACTATTTTGAAGTGTGTCTAGACCAACTAACTATGTGGCTGCACAGTTTTGTCACCCGAAGAAGTGTCTCCCAACAGAGAACCAGTGATAACTCAAATTGGGTTAAAAGTCTTTCTACAGATAAATTCCCATCTTGGCCAAAAAATTTGCTTAGCATGAAATTTCTTCCTTGATAAAACCAGGATTACCAACCAAATTTCCATTTGTTGCATATTGCTTGTTACTGGTATTCAGTTGTTAGTTGCTAAATCCTGAATATCACAAGGAAAGTTGGTTGGTAATCCTGTTTTTATCAAGGAAGAAATTTCATGCTAAGCAAATTTTTGTGCCTAGCAGCTCTATGAAATTTGGCCCTGTTGTCAACTTAGTGTAAAGATGGCTATCTTTACAGACAAGCAAGTCATTTTTTGAACGCACAACTATCTGTTTTGTGTCAACACTGTGTGTGGCACGACTGGCCTTTGTATCCAATTCATTGCATGGTTGGGCGGTAAACAGGTTGGATGGTAGAACAAATCGATGCTTGACGCAACTCAAAGCAAAGATGGCGTGTATTGGGAACTTGTAGTGTGAGATTTTTAGTAACAATCACCTTGTGTGCCGCAGATTCCTTCAACAAGTATGTTTCTTGCGTGTTTGGAGATTACGTTTGGCTCAGTGGTTTCTTTTCCTGCATTTCACCTCAATGGTTATAATCCCACCTTGGACCAGAGTCTTGTACGTGGATTGGTTTTCAGTCCCTACCTGATTGCGTACGATGTCCCCATCTAAAACTGAACATTTCTTCTTGTTTCTTAGCCATCCTGTTATTGGTGCTCATTGTACTGTTACGTGTGTCATAACTAAATAAAATAAATAAATTAAAGATCCTGGACACTATTGGTAATTGTCAAAGACCAGTCCTCTCACTTGGTGTATCTCAACATATGCATAAAATTAAAAAACCTGTGAAAATTTGAGCTAAATTGGTCGTCGAAGTTGCGAGATAATAATGAAAGAAAAAACGCCCTTGTCATACGAAGTTGTGTGCGTTTAGATGGTTGATTTCGAGACCTCAAATTCTAAATCCGAGGTCTTGAAATCAAATTCTTGGAAAATTACTTCTTTCTCGAAAACTACGTCACTTCAGAGGGAGCCGTTTCTCCCAATGTTTCATACTATCAACCTCTCCCCATTACTTGTTACCAAGGTTTTGTGCTAAGAATTATTTTGAGTTATTACCAATAGTGTCCACTGCCTTTAAACAAAAGGAAATCTTTTAGAAGACAACACAAAAATGACAACAGTTCTAAACACGTTGTTCAAGAAACCAGCAATTGATTTATTCAATGAGAAATTAATCAAATTACCCCAAAATCCCTCACCCTACATCTTTGAATTTAAAATATTTTTGAAACAAAATTTATGATTCCTATATCTATCTTGAGTCAACCAAATCACTCATTATATTAAAACGGCATAAATTAAAAGCTAAAAAGCATAAAGGACATACTAGGCCATAACTACTTCACCTGGAACTGAGGTAATGTAAATACACAAACTGCTTGTTTGCTTAAAATGCTAAATCTACTTTTTTTTTCTTCAAATGTTTACTGAAAATGCATACTAATTAAAAGGATCTTACAAATAAGAAACCTCACAGAACTTAAAATATTAAATAAAATTATTCAAATGAACCCAAAATTTACAGAGATTAGCGAGCCCGTATACGGGTATTCTGACAAGATTTCATAAATCAACAAAAATGAAAGACAAAATAAAAAATCGGTCTTAATATACACAAAAAATGAAACTCAAATACAGCAAGAAGTGATTAATAAAAGTACAGAATTAAACAGAAAACCTAGAATTCAAGTTTGCTGTACATTAAAATTAAAACCCAAGATACATTTTGTTTATATATAGTTATAAGGGGTCGTTCATTAATATATGTAATTATATATAAATGAATTCCTGCTTAAAATTGCCAAAGGTCTGGAGTATAAAATATTGCATGCAAAACTTACATAGACTTGTTTGACCTGATACAGTTAAGGAATTGCAATACAATCCGTCAAGCTTGTGTGCAAATTTGGCAAACAATTACACAGTAGTAAAGCAACTAAGCAGGAATAACAAATCTGCTGAGCGCAAAAGTGGAGGGGAACCAGACGCATCACCTATACATAATGTGATGTTTTGGCCGGTGACCTATTTATGCTTAGCAAATTGGTGTACTTATAGCAGCTGGTAATTTGTTAAACTTGTCTGCATTTAATCCCCTTGCAAAACTAACTAGATTCACATACTGCATGTTTACAGTAGACGTTATCCACACATTGTTTTAACATAACACCACAAGTTGCTATTGCCTTACTATTGTATGTTATTTGGGAAATCAAATTGCATATAAGGATACATTGAATAAAATGTGCACTGTATAATAACTCATTGGTAATAGATCTTCCAAATTGGGATGACCACGTTTATTGTGAGTGATGAAGGCGGTGTCATGTGAATTGGGTCAAAAACATCACCTGATAAGAATAGGGTAAACAATCTTCCCCTAAACCCTTGGCTGTGTGCATAAATTACAGAGATCACAAATAAATGTCTTCAAAAGAAAACGGTCAAACATAAGGCCCCTTCATTTGTACCACCAAATTAAAATTAAAATAATGCCATGCATTAGACTTAAATTTTTTTAATCATCAATGTAAAAGAGGCAAATGGTTGTTTTAAAAAGAACAGAATGTATTACATTTAAGGCATCAAACTAACATTTTTTGATGCATTTACACCAACTCAATTATTTATTTATTCTTAAAAAAGAAAGTAGGAATATATTTTTGTATACAGGCTTACATATACAAAAACCACATCCCAGGCACTTGCCAGATTACATTTTCTCTTCAATGTAGAAATGTCTCAAAACGCTAAAGATATAACAGAGATGGAATGTAAGAACAATTAAAGGGAGCAATAGAAGGGGTACAGGCTAGATTTGTGGACAAGTTGTTAAATGTTTGTTGCAGTGATAGTGTAGTGATTCCCAAGGATTCTTGTTACACTGCTGCTGTCTATAGAAACTGCTTGCTCCTGACTTCAGCCACATTTAAATGTGGCCATACATATATAGTTGCAAGATGAGCCAGAACAGCACTAGTAATGTATTTAATAACCTGTTCACTAATCTACTTATAGGCCTGTCATACCATTCATAAAAGCCATAATTAGGCCGTAATCAGTGCCAATGAACCAACAGTTCCTCTAACTAAATATTTCTTGCATTGAGAAAGTGGTTACTATTCTTCTGATTTCAAGTTAAGGAGTTGATCAGATAGTTTGTTTAACAACTGCCATGAGGTCAAACAGTGGAGTGTATGAAAACTCTGTATGTATTTTGATTGTTCACATGATCATTGACGACTTGGGTAATTTCATTTTGTGGGAGCTCAGGTCTCCTACTTGGGGTACCAATGAGTATAAAGGTTACCAATAAGTTTCAATTGGGTCATCTAAGAAATCCCAACTAGGAATTCCTTAAATTTACAAAGGCACTTTGGTTTAGCACTATATTCAAAGGAGCGTATGTTCCACCATTGAACCAACTGGCCCTGTATGTTAACATCTGTATCTCATCACACCAACACTCAGAATCAGTTCAGACAAGAAACTCACTGTATTCAATGCATGAAACAAAACAAAAACCTCGTTAACATTTAACTGTTGACAATTAAAACACTACCATAATAATTACTGCAATTATAAACTCAAAATTGATTAGACGTCATTTGTGTCATATTAGGCTAAGATGAGTTGATTATTTCGCAAGTACTGAATTCTAAAAATACTACAGGGTTAAACAGGCACAGGCCAAACATGTTGTCATAAAATTTATAATTAAAACATTAGGCGGTAAAATATCCCGACTGAACAATTATAATTCTTCAAAAAAAAAGGGGGGAATATTGTTCTCCCCATTAGAAACAACCAAGACAGATATAAGTGAATCTTAGCTTGGTAAGAATATTTACAAATTATATATATATTTATATATATTGCTTTTGGCAAACAAAGAAGGAAATAATTGTAGAAATGGAATGATTGATAAAACCATCGTAATACTAGATACAAAAAAACACTTTTTGATGACTTAAACACAACATCCTCATTACTAAGGCATAATTCAAAAGACTGCCTCCTGGCAATCGGAAAAAATAACATTTAACGAATTTAACTCAATCTCCACTTAATATGTTTTTTTTCTACCTATAAAACAAAGTAAGCATTTACCCAAAACACATGGTTGATATATTAAAAACCAATATCGAGTCAGATTCCTTAATAATTTTATGATTTATACAATTTAAATTTCAGATAAAATGTCAGCTGTTTGAAGATGATTATCTACCCCCCTACTTTTGTCATTTTAATCTAGGAATTTTCAGCAATTTTCCTGAAGAAGAAAAAAAGCAAGCAGTACTGTTGGGATTCAACAATGCTATTTTGTTCTTAATTCTGTTTTTGAGTTGTTCTAGATTGTGTACTGATAAAGCGTTCAATTCAAAATTGTGCCAATTGGTTATAATTAGCAATTGGTCATAATTAGCAATTGGTCATAATTAACAATTGGTCATAATTAACAATTGGTCATACATAACTAACAATAGGCCACATTGGAACAACAAAGGCACTAATTGTATGCAACAGGTTGATAACAATAACTGTTGCAAGAATTCTATGTAAATATAACTTCTTCTTTTTCCCTACCATCTATCGTATTCAAACTACAAAATATATTTACATGATGATATTGAAAAAAAAACGACAACTGTAAACCCAGTTTTGAAAAAATTACAAAACCCACAAAGTACCACCGACAAAACAAAAAAAGGGGGGAGGGGAACGGGGAGAAAGACAAAATACCCACAATGATTTGCGTCATTACAAAATTGATTTACTAAAATACAATCGTCATCTGGTACAATTTCCCCCTTTATAAATTCAGTTTCAAATCCAGTGCTGCAAGTCATAATTATACTGGAAAATTGTATTGTATTTTATTAGTGGTGGTCTTCACAAGGCACTTGTGGCATAAAAAAATTATCCCCCTCTCTGTTTTAGACAAAAAAATGTGCAACCTTGTCCTCTTCACAAAATTGATAACTTAAAACCGGGGGCAGACCGGGCAAGAAATTGCTTTGAATTGTCACAAATGATGGATGGATGATAGAGATTTGACTTGGTGAATTACTTGATTTATAGAAATCTGTAAAGTGCAGTTACTAGTCGGTCGACATTTCCCATCTGGTGCTTAGGGGAAAGATGTCTTGACAAAGATGAATCTAACATCCCTAGATTTGGGTCATTCTTCAGTATGACAGCCAACTTGGGTTCACTTCTTCCCATCTTGAAATCAAACCCACTGCATGGAATTCGTTAACAGATTTCTTTCACTTACGTACAAATGATGTCATTATCTGAACATTTTAAAGAACTACCTTAAAAGAGTGTGTTATATCATTGGCTATAAAGACACCATACACACATCAGATGTGTGGTTATTGTTTTGTAACTCAACATAATACATTAATCATAATTTGTTGTCATTTTTAAAATTTAAAACAATAGTACTTCTCATTGTTGAACATTATTTTGGCATCTGTGGTAAGTAATGGCAATCAAACGCTGTTGTAAAAACAGTACAAAAAATAGACATTTATATGTTTGGGAGAAATACCTCACAGCAGCAGTTTTAAATCATTTTCAACAGAACTGGTATTCAGTCTGTTTTTTTGTTTTGTATTTTAGTCAAATTCTGCTGATTCCAATTATGCCATTGTACCACTACATTATTAGATCTAAAAACACTGGTTTGCAATCACAAAATGTGATGGCATAACCGTAATATTTGAGTTGTGCGACTTTGAGATGAAAATTAATGCAATTATTCGACCTGTGTACACTGGTCATCGTCAGAATAAGGTATTAAAAAAAGAACTAAACGCTAGCTGAGATGTGCCCACCTTGGCAAGACATCTACCCCCGGTAGGCCATCTAGCCCCCTCTGGCCAATAATTTTAGGATAATACGGTTAATTCGTCTTGACAGTCGCAATGGAAGCTTCCGGCAATCAGTAGGCTTTAGTTTCTGTATTATGAGAAATGACGCCATTTTCTACATGGATTTTGATCCCTTGCCGGACTCATCGGCGCTGACATGTCACCAATGGGGCTCCCTCAAGACGACCCGTAAAACATCAAAATGTTGAGAACAGAGAAAGAAGGATGATGACTGTCACATCAGATGACCATAAATATCAACTCTAATTACGCTGTCACTATAAAGCCCTAATTTTAGTACTATTTGAGCCAAATCATTACGTGGAAACCTCTCTTGCTTTCTTTGTTTTACTGATGAATTCCATTAGGCTGTTAAGAGTGTGCCGTTGATTTTCCAACCAAATACCTCAGCCCGGCTATACTACAGCGTCTCTCCCTCTTAACAACAATTAACCAGGACGTGCAGCATATAGAATCAACGGCTCAAAGGGATAGATCAAGACTGACGTGGAACGCCTATAGAGTGATGAATGGCACTTTTGGCTGCTATTGTTTGATAGATGTCATTGCAATTAGTTCAGGTCTAACTTAACCTTTCTGAGTTGCCCGCTCCTGCCCTTGTTCTAAGGAAGGGGGGGTGGTAGGTATTTCTGGAGGATACAGCTCCCCTGTTTGACATCCTATCTTATTATCCTTGTGACATTAAGATGACCAAACGCCCAGCAGGAAGAATCAATTAGCCTATTCTCTGCATTTGGAATGACGATGAGTTGAAATCCACACACTTTTTGTTTGTTAACCGTCATTATAAATGATTTAAAAAAATGAAAGAAGCAACCACCATACTTCTTTTCCCCCGTACACAAAAGACTTTGAGGCACATAGTTCTGTGTACAAGTGTACATTATTCAATGAAAGCAAATTGGTAAAATCGGTAAAAAGATATACGTACATAGAATATTCTTAATCATAAATACACTGTTATGGCACTTTTCAAATTCCCAAATACGAGTTTTTAAATATGTTTATAAATGTTATCTTGTGTATCAAATCTTCAGTTGCATGCAGCTATTTCTTTTTTATATATAAAAAGGAGAAGTACTTTTTTGTATAATTTTTAAAGTGGGTGAGTTGTGTACTAAATACACATCTTCTTCTCCACTTGTGAGTTGTTAGTATGTGTTGTGACCATATGTTATTAGTGATAGTTTGGCATAATAAGGCTGGTGGCCAGAAAATCCTTGCTAACAATAAACTGATTCTAAGAAACCTGATTTGCAACAGCCAGCAACAATTGAGATGCAGTACCTGCAGAAAGGGGTACATGTGTTCGAGTGTGACTCTTAAGCCTGGCTGAGATACGGCTACAAACATCGCCTAATTGCTTTCTAGGCCAGGCCGATATCTCCTCGAGTTTATCAGCAAACGTGAGCTAAACTTCTCATCACAGGTCACCAGTCTCAAAGAACTATAGCGCTATTCACACGGCAGCAATTTAACTGGGGTCCCTTGCTTAATTTTAGCATGGCTGTAAAATGTAGCAATGTTTGACAAGATTTTGCAAGAGAACTTGGACAGGAGAAACAATTGTTGTCCTATCACATGAGGTACATTTTGTAAAATTTTACAACCATGCCACAATCTAGCAAGGCACCTCTGCTAAATTGCTCTCGTGTGAAAGGGGCTTTAGGGAACATTTTCTCATAGATATCTAATCTAATTTGAAACCCAAGATTAAGTTATCTTCAGTGATTCATGGAATCAACAGGTGTTGGAATGCATGGAGTAATCTTCAGTTCCTCTCTTTCCGTAGTCTTTACTCGAGCTCCTCCAAACAGTTGGACGACTTGAATAAATCGGGCAGCGGCTCGTCCATTTTGCCGATCACTTTGTAGATTGTCTTCTTCCAGGAGGGTTCGGAATCCTTGCCGAGTTTGATGGCTTCGAAGAATTCACGCAGGGTGCTAGTTGACACACTCATAAAGGATTCTGGAACCTGGGGAAATAAAACAAAATCAAAAGAGGAAATAACAGCTTTTGTATGACACAACTTTTTATTTCTGGCAATGTCATTTTAGAATAGTCTCAACATATGCATAAAATAACAAACCTGTGAAAATTTGAGCTCAATTGGTCGCCGAAGTTGCGAGGTAATAATGAAAGAAAAAACACACTTGTGCTTTCAGATGCTTGATTTTGAGACCTCAAATTCTAAATCTGAGGTCTCAAAATCAAATTCGTGGAAAATTACTTCTTTCTCGAAAACTACGTTACTTCAGAGGGAGCCATTTCTCACAATGTTTTATACTATCAACAGCTCCCCATTACTCATTACCAAGAAAGGTTTTATGCTGATAATTATTTTGAGTAACTACCAATAGTGTCCACGAGAGAAAAGAAAAGGGAATTTAAACTTTTTGATTGTCAATTTGGTTCGCTGAAACTCTCTTAACACAGTGACTTGCACAGCAATGGTTGTTAAACTACTACCACGCAATGGTGGTAGTGATCCTGAACTTGTAATATCCATGATTTGATGAGGCTTTGCATCAGGGAATAAATGCGTTCTGTTACAGTAATGGCGTTGTAAGGTTGTTGATAAACCATTGAGATTTGCTAAATATCAACAAAACTGTTTGAAAGCTGTAGGCTGCATCTGAGTAACATTCTCCTGAAGACGAGCAGAGTATACCTCTGAAACGTCGAGACCAAACCGGCTCTTCTCAGAGTCAACACTTCCTCAAAAGAGATTTATACATGGTTGTACCTGCAAGTTTACTATTTATTTATTTATAGTTTCTTCCTGTAGCAAGATCAATCGAATGGTAGCATATTATGAAAGTGTTTAAGTAAAGATCTTTTACAAGAGAGATCAAAACTCTGAATAAGAATAGAACACTAACTTGGGTGTTATCGTTTAAGACTCTAAAAATAGAAAGAGAGTGGGAGTTTCTGATGCTGATGGGAAGAGTGTTCCAAAGTTTAAGGCCAGCTATTGTGAAAGACCTATCACCCAGGGATTTAGAACTTGAAGGAATGGTGAAAAGAAGTTTATCTACTATATAAGAACACAATCTACCCAGCAAATAGATGTACACATGGTGTTACCGCAAACCAAAACTACGAGAAGTTTGTTTTTTCGAAGGTCTGAGTGTCGCCCTGCCAAGTTGATACAAAGTGAGAATATTACACAAGTACTGAGTTTATGGTTCATCATTGTTCATCATTGAACATGGTTCATCTTTGTTAATGTCAGTACATTCACCAAGGCATATTTTAGCTACCACTTCACATGAGCTAATATTTGTGATTCAAATACACAATACATGAGTAATGCTCGTAGGAAATGGGTCCCACTCAGAGCTCAATAAAGATTGCTACAAGAAAAACACCCCGTTACGTGGGTTAACCACAAACTTAGTTTTGAGTACGGTCAGGTACTTTGCTTTTTACAAATGTCATTTCCAGCAAAATATCGAAGATACTTTTGGTAGGGCAGTTAATATTTTGTTTCTGACAAAGGGAGAGTCATTTCCTCTGTAAAACAATGACTGGGTATTAATGATTCAATGGCCGAGTCCACTACTTAGATAGCACAATAAGAAAAACAACCAAACAGGAAAAAATAACCTTGAATACTGGTTTCATTTCAGTCTGAATATCGCCAAGGAAACTAAAGAAACTGCACTATTGGAGAGATTGAGGGTTACTACTGCTCCAGATGGGAATACAGCCTTAGGTCATAACACAACCATGCAAAGAAGTAATTACATGAAAGACGAATATATATATATATACATATAAAAATTCATACACTCCAAGTGGTCGTAAAAATGTACTCGGCCTTCACTTGGGAAGACTAGCAGCACCTTGAAATAGTGCACGCAGGAGGCAGGTCAATTAAGAAGGAAATCGGTGGTGTGTCTGGATCAAAGGGATGTGGCAGAAATCACAAACGTTAAGGACACTGTGGTATTATAGGTGACTTGCTAAACACAGGTACCGTGTACAACTTACATCCAAAGGAGTTTTGCAAAAAAAGGAACACAAAGTACGGGTGACCTTTGGTGTATGAGCTAGGGGAGAGACAGCGGGCGACAGCCATCCAATGACGACTTGACAACTTCCTGATTATATGGTCCCGAATTAAAATACTCCAAGAGGGTATGAGAATAAATAATGGCATCCTGGGGTTTATATAGATGGATGGCCAGCGGTAATTGCCGCTGCTGTTTGTACGTGTCTTGAGGAATCTCACATGATTGATGACTTTCCATTTTCGTTTTTTCTTTTCTTTTCATGCGAAATTCCCAAGGTGAGACTATTCACTGAATATTTCTTTTCAATTTTTATTATATATATAATATCAGCGGCGAGGATCGTGACCTTGGTGGCATTATACACACTCTCTCTCTCTCGGATTCTTGAGAGAGAAAAAAAAAAAGTGCAAGTAACTTAAATGCACTTTTGGTTTTGGTTTACAGTCAAACACATATAAAATACATTAAATAAATTGGAGCACACTTGCACACAAAAGGCGCCGCCTCCTCGCCACGTTCATTTACAGAATCTGCTCAATTTTACTCGGCCTTGATTGGTACCCCAGTTTTTCTAAGAACCCGTAAAGCCCCGGGATGCGGCGGTGTCGTCGTGTCTACAGACAGACCTAAGACTAGGTAATGTTACTGAGTCACGCAGCAAGATATTAAAATACTCAACCTTCATGTGAGATCCTGGACCAGCTAGCACGACTGAATCAGAGAATGGCAACAATCTCTAATTGGAGATTTACACTCTTCTTATACAATCACTGCAGCCAAAACTTACAAACCTGCCTAATTAAAAAAACTACAAATGCCTGTATTTAATTGAATGGTTTAAGAGATGTCAATTGAAGACCATGGGTGGCTCCACCATCTTAACTAACACTGTAAAAGTAAGTTTCAAAATTGCTTAAATGGGTGACACGAGAGTGACAATAACAAGGCTGTCGGGCTAATCAATGTGGTTACTGGCGGAATAATCTCCCCTTTTAAGTTGCTCTTTTAGAAACAAGTCAAGAACAAATCTCCACATCCCCCGCCCTATAAATAACCTCTTGATTCCAAGTATTACTTCTATATTAATGTTTCTATAAACAGACATGCGGAGGATGGCTCTATTTCTGCACTGAATCCAACCATATCTGTCCTTTCTCTATGATCCAACTGTATTGACTTGACCTCTAAATTATTTTTTTATTTCACTTTTTTTTTTAAGACAACCTTTCTGTGCGTTTCTAACCTAACTAATCTGTCAAGAACTTGCAACTACATAAAGTAAGTAGTGGCCCGTTTAAATTAAAATGCTTGGCGACCAACTTTGAAAGAAACAAAAAATACAAAAATAAAAAGGTCCTTTTTGGAAAAACCAGTGGACAATCAACTGGTATTTTATTTTTTAACTTGGTCTTATGGAGATGCACCTACAATCTGTAACTACTACCTAATGGGATGATGACACCAGGGGACGAGACTGGTGCTTTTAAATATCATGTCTGAGAGTAATTGCCCCTTGGGGGCGATATCTTGATACCAGACTGGGGCAAATTGGTCATGGATTAAGAACCATCCTTCCTACAGCAGATTGGATCTATTGTACTACGGTTTAGAGAGTAGTCACTGGATCATGATGCCAGGGGCTATGGGAGTGTCTGGTCCGTTGCATGGGGAGGAAGCTTGTGGGCACCAACCAACCTCAATCAGCTATTGAAAAGTGGGAGAGAGGGAGGGACACTAACACTCCTCAACCAGCAATAACTTGTCTCTTATAAAGTACATCCATTTTTCAAGAAACATATCTGGAATAAAAATCCTATCTTTAAAACACCCACCCAACCAGCAGATTCAAAGAGACGGTGTCATACCATTTGTTCCCCTTTTCTTTTTCTCAAGAGTACATCAATTTGAGATGTCTAGTTTTCAAAAAACATATCAGAGATAAAAAAACAGTCCTTAAAAAATGTAAACGTTGGTTACACACACCAGTGTAAAGGTAAAAATAATATTTGGACAGAAACAAAAACCATGTTACTGGGAAAACAGAGAGTAACTATTCTAAGATGGCAACACAAGATTCAATTTCCTGCAAATTTTTCAAAAAAAAACACCCCTAAAAACACACATAATATTTCCATTGATTTGAGAATTGAAAGGTCTTGTAAGAACATATTCAGCATAAAAATGGAGGGAAAAGACCATGAAACCACCCTCACCCAACCATGCCCAGATCCTTAGGATTAATGACACAAGAAATTAACACACACGCTCAACAACAGTTCCTAAACAGATGATGAAATAAAAAAGGTCCATATTGTCGGTGTGTAGATGAACACCAAGTAACATCGTGAACAACACCTTCAGTAAGAATAGTTTAATGACAGCAATTTACTCCGATGCGATCATTGGAGTGAGACGGAGGTCTCTGTTTTGTTCTCTCCAACAAAACCTAGACAGAGTGGAGACGTGGAGTAAAAAAGACCAACACTGCTTGACCTTATGCACAAAGGGATAACCCCTATTGGAAGCACACTGCAAAACCATTTTTTTGGAATTAACATTTGGATTCCTATTATTTAGTGTCTTTTTTCTAATTATTATAATTTTTTTTTTTTGGGGGGGGGGAGTGTGAAGGCAAAGTTAATAAGGTTCTGCTTCAGTGACAGTCCTTGGATTGGTGTTTTAAAATGTAATTGCTGGTAAAAACTTGCTGGGTACTTAAAAACTTGCTGGGTACTTAAATTTATTGATTGCTTTTGTCTTCCGTCTCTGATGGTTATGTTTGCGATTATGCCAGCTGCATCAGGTATAGTAGGCAGACAACACATTCAGTTGCTTTTTAACGGGTTGCTTGGGTAAAGTACTCAGTGAGCAAATGTAAAATGTTCAATTTCACAACAAGTTTTGTATTTATGGTGATTTTTGTATTTAGGTTGAAATCCAGTTTGTTTTGTTTCGGCTCAAAGTTGTTGTGGTCCGAGTTTTGAATAGTTGTGGTTTTCTTTTGAGATGTTATTGTCAGTTTTCATAGAAATGTACAAGTCTGATTTGTGTTGGAGAAAGAATTTTAACATTTTGGGGTGAATTTGTAACAAACAAGTTAAGGGAGCTTTTCTTGTTACTGTTTTACTAGGAATACCTATACATGTACATATTGAACAATTGGTCACTCCCTTTTTCAAGTATTCACTAGTTGTGTACAAGTGTTAAGAGGGATGGAATAGTGAGATGGTTGTTCTACGGCCGGCCGTTTGCGCCCCACTAAAGCCAAAAGCTCATGGGGGGTCAGCGTAAGTCCACGCTGCTCTCAAAAAATATACATGAGTTTCTGATATAATTATAAGACCTGTTGTGTGGTGTTCCCTAGACATGGGGTAAAGAAAGCATGGTGGTTCCCTTGTGCCACCATTGCGTGCAACCACTCAAGTGTTAAGAAGCACTTAACTCCTCTGAATGTGTGCTTTCCTTTTCAGGCCGCTTTGGCAACAACTTTCAAAGGAGTTTCTGCATCGTTAGACATGCCGTCGGCCAAACTCATGCAGTGTGCGTCTTTGTGAAGTTCAATGCACAAACAACTACATTTTTTGGGGGTGCGTTTGGTTGGAATTTTTTTTTTCAGGGGGGGGGGGGGAATTCTATCTAAAACGGATCCTTGGCTTTGAGTCAAAGGGGCTTAGTTTTGGTAAGTCGCTACGGTAGGAATTCTATAAATTAAAAGAATTCTTCTTGAAGTTATTTTCCCCTTCCTCTTTTGTTGTGTGGTGTGTGTGCATGCCAAACCAACTATGAAGCATAACAAGCAATAACATATTTCAGAAGGTTCCAAGAGCCTGTTCTGCTTCAGTGGCGTTGCTGGAGGCGACACGGGACAAAAGACAACGAGCGAAAAAGAAAACTCCGCAAAGTTTGAGACAGTCTTTTGTGAATCGTAAACAAGCTTTATGGGATGGAAATCCTTTTAAGAGTGTCGAGAAAATAAAATATGGTGGGTTAGGGTGATACCATTTAAAGACGACCCGTCAGAGCTATGAAGATGAATGATGGGTAATTATAAAATCACGGAACAGGTGGCAGGGGGGCCAACTTGTTCTACCTTGAGTATCAACTTAAATGAGTTAATGGCTAGCGATGTGTAAGGGAGTCTAATGGTCTTGGTTAACATTATCGTTTTATAAAACAAGTACACGCAATTGGTGTATTTGTTCCTTTTCATTTCTAACACATAATACAATATGTCCAGACTACAGGAAACCAACAACTTATTGACATTTGGTGCTCTATATGTGATATAGTAGTTTACCCTACTCCCCTATTGTGTCTTAATTGTGTTTTGAGATTCTCGGGAATTCTTTACAGGATTTTAGGGCGAGGGGGTGGTGGTTACTTCTGTACAGAACAAAGAGTTCAAGTATGGGAACTTTTTTTTCTTCGGGGGGGGGGGGGGGGCACACACCCTCTGTGACATATTCAGCATGGTATAAAAGACCTGTGACGTAAAGCACCAGTTCAGAATTTAACATCTATTTGTCCTCAACACAAAGTTGTCAAAACAGACAATGATAACGAAGCAGTTCTAGTCACGTTGAGAAACATCATCGCAAACTACACAGTCCAACAACTTTCAATACATCTGTTCAAAAATGTTATTACATTGAATAAGAGCACATTATATTTAGGCACGTCCTAAACAAAATGGCTGCACTAAATTCAGAGGGAAACCAAGTAGAAAGTGTCTTCACGATTGGGTGCCAAACTCTTATCAACACAGCATTAAACTGGTAAACAAGTCAATACAAATACATGACAAAAGTGCTTTAGAGCTGTTTTGCTTGAGTTGCAGACAATGAGAAACAAGTTCACACAACAATTCTGATTTTTATGTGAGGGTTATTTCATGTCCTTTCGATAAAACAAGCTTTTAAATACCAAACCCAAACTGATAACTAGATGAGTGCTATCGACTACAACGTGCAACGTCCATGTAAGACAATCCACAACAAGAAATGATCTAATCAGATGTAGAAACAGCTTAAGGAGTTTCCCTTGGGTACTGTCCCACACGGAAGCGTTGACTAGATTATTGTAGTGGTGGTTCTGGCAAACTAATAAAGTCTTCAACAGGGAAGTGACATTGCCAAAATGTCTTGGCGAGCAAAGTTCAGATCCAGAATGATTTCAAGTCTTGCAGTGAGGCAACTTTAGTGCAATTCTCAACCTTAAAGGCACTAGGCACCTTTGGTAATTGTCAAAGACCAGTATTCTCAATATCCACACATATTCATAAAATAATAAATCTGTGAAAATTTGGTCTCAATTGGTCATCAAATTTGCAAGAGAACGACGAAAGAAGAAATACCCTTGTTGCACATTATTTGTGTTCTTTTCCGATGCCTAAAAAAGGCTTCAGGCCTGTAGTCTTTTAATGTTTGAGTGAAAAGAAACTACCTCTTTCTTAAAAACTATGTTACTTCAGAGGGAGCCGTTTCTCACCATGTTTTACACTATCAACAGCTCTCCATTGCTTGTTACCAATTAAGTTTTTATGCTAACAATCATTTTGAGTAATTACCAATAGTATCCAGTGCCTTTAAATGTTCAATTATCTTGAGGAATATCTGCAGAGAAAAGTGGGAGGGGGAGGTGGGGAAGTGGGAGGGGGTGGGGTTGGGGAATGAATCGGCCTTACCTGGAACTCATTGCTCTTGTTGTAATGCATGTTGAGAGTACGGAACAACTCCATGTCTCGGATGACCAGAAGGTCTTCCTTCTTGTCCACTCCGTCGCTCATGGCCTGCCGGGCAAACTTTTCCATCTGAATGTAGTAGAACTCACGGAAGTTGCTGAACCACTGCAAGTGTGAGTGTGGAAAAGAACGAAGATGTTAGAGCAGAAAAACAACAGGAATGATCAGAAAGAGAGCAATTATGTTTAAACAAAAAAGTCTCAGAAAGCGAAAGACAAAAAAAGCAAATTGACTGACAAATAATATCGGTTATAAATTATGATTAGAGTGGCTAATCGTGGTTACTAGCAGAGAAGCTGAATTTGTAGCAGACATGGCTACAATGTGTTCGAGCCTCAGGCATCTTGGTCACATCAACCAATAAATGACCACGGAGCTCAGCCAGAGATTTTAAGTATTTGATTTTTCTGGAGGGAGGAAAATTGTTGGCCTGAAGAAAAACCCCTTGTGGCATATAGAGGAGAATCAATGCATATTGCCTTAATTGGGGAGTGAACCAGGGCCACAGTGGTGATAGGCAAGCGCTTCATGCACTAGCAAGCCATGCCTTAAAAAATGAAAAATTTTCGACAAGAAAACAGAAAGTGACAGAAATGACTTATCGGCTTCACATTTGTGTTAACATCAATTCAAAAAGTGAAACCAAAAGTCTGGTTTAAATGATTGAATGACCAAAAGCGAGTAACTTTCAAATCAATAAGAAAAAACATGACAAAACTGTAACCCAAGCAACTGCAAGAACTGAGCGTGGTGAGCTGTTCTTCTACAATATATAAAAAACACTGGGGGAACAATCCCTCAATACCTACAGGTCAGACTCATTAGGTTTTATGGCAAACCAGTTTTGAATATTTCCCTGAAAGGCAAAATTATTTGCTGATTTCTGAGTAAACAAAATTAACTTAACTCTTAGCATACTTTTAAGCCAAAAGAAAGCAACTTGATCATCAACAAGTGCAAGTTTTGAAGAATTTCAACAAGCCATGATCTAAAACTTCTTTATCTTTTACAAGTTGTTTGTTAATCATACCAAAAAGTAGTTAATGACCCGACGTTTTCTACCCTAGCAGAGTTCATATTTGAAGGCTACACAACAAACATGAACGGGTAACTGTGTAACATAAGTAGTGAAGTAGAAATACATGAAGAAGAAAAATAAATCATACAAGAAACATATTTGTAGATTTGTAATAAACAAGTTCTCCACTTTTTGAAGGTGGATAGTCACCAGCTGGTTTATTAATGTGCTTCTGGAAACTCAAGAGGTGAAGTATCACATTGAAATGTCAATTTTCAAGGAACATTACATTTTCAAGATGTTCACATTCTCTAAACGGCTTAACATGAGGGAAACTCACACTAACTTGTACATTCAGAACACCCCCGCAACACCATAACCAAAATCTGAGTAAATACTGACATGTATCACATTGAAATGTAAATTTTCAAGAAACATTTCAACAAACTTTCAAGAAGTTCACCTGTTGACTTTACATGCAGTAAATAACACCAGAACACAAATCACAAATCCGAGTACTATCGGACAAGAGTAATGTTGTATTTAGAGAAAACTAATAATAACTAGTTCTTATTTAGCGCATTTAACAATAACCGTGGGACAATTAAAATAGGTTAAATAATGACATGAGCAATGTTATATTTAGAGATATCTGATGATAACTGGTTCTTATATAGCACATTTTATAATTACTGTGGGACATAAGAGAGGGATAGTTAATTTACCTTAATGATCTGTGAAGTGTTGTGCCTGTTGAATTTGACGTCCAGAAAGTGCTGTCTGAGGAGGGCAGAGCTGGGGTACCGTGTGTAGAAGAACATCAACTTGGCCTTGCGTAGGTGAGTAGGAGTCAGTGTAGATGTCAGGGAGTACAAAGCAGTTAAGGAAAAAACGCTTTCTCATTTAAACTCGCAGTTTGTTTGTAACTTTGGTTCATACTTCCTGCGAATGCGAATGTGATTTGAATTTTGACGTCACAAATTCACATCCCATTGTTCAGAACAGTTGAAATGTGCTCAACTCCTGCGAAAAATTTGCTGTGAAAACAGTCATGTGACGTCAAACTTCGCTTCTGGTATAAACCAGGCTTTTCCAGAGTGAAAATCCCGGCAAGGCAATTAAGGCAGAAATAGCCTGGACTGTCACCCAGAGCCCCAGATCAAACTCTCTCGCCAATTACTGTCCCCTAAAACACACCATTATCTTGACAGTAATTCTACTTTTGACGACACAACCTGTGTCTGTATTTATAAAATACATTAAGGTTACCACGCAAAATACTATGTGATGTATATTATTATGAGAAAATAGAATTAGCTGTTGTAAACTGCTTACCAACTTAAAAGGACCTATGCTATTAATGGCGAAAAAAGTTAAAGGCCTGACGTTTCAACACTAGCAGCTCTAGTCTTCTTCGAAGGCCGCAGTCTTCTTCGAAGTCTTCTTCGAAAACTTATATTAACTGAGTTTCTCCTACATGAGCTTTTGCTAATGGAAATATTTGGCATACACAAGCCTTTATTTCACTACTTGTTCCTTTTATTTTTGGAGGATCAACAATATGCCTTTATAAAAAGAAGCTTTTTTTATGAATGTGGTAGCTTTGAGGTGATTTCTCAAAAAGTTAGTTCCAAATCAAGAAAAAAGAGTTCAGACTATAAATAAGGATGGCCACAAAATCATTTGAGTAAAAGCGTTTTTTTCGCTACTTTTGAAGAAGTTTAAAATGATCAATCATGTGGTGAATCATGTATGAAATAAATAAATAAATAAATATCCACCTCCCCCCCCCCAAGAACTATCTATCCATGACCCAGACAGACAAAGTATCATCCTTACAAGAGGCATGATACAAAAACCCAGTCAATCAAAAACCGATAATCTATACATCAAAAATAAAAAACTCCAACAATTTAGAGAATATACAGCCTTGGTGAATTTTTACGTCAAGGATGACTGAATTAACAAACATGTAAAACGACACAAGGAAGGTGAATCTGCATATGAATCGACTGGCCCATGATTACTCCACTACAGCTGCTGTATACTTGAAGAACATATGGTTGTCTCGTTCACCGTTCACACACACACACAGGCATTGTAAAACTGCCTGGTAGACAACACCACTGAATAGTACCAGGACTTCTCAGGTCATCAATGCAATGCAAAAAAAAATAGTTGTGAAGACTTTTTATTCTGTGTGGTAACAATGGCTTGGGATTTTGTTGTTGTCTGAAGTTACTGAAAGCTGTTTCCATTTCGCAACCCTGTTTTTTTTTTGGGTGTTCTTATATGATACACATACCGTTGGTAATTGCTCAACATCTTTATAAGGATTTAAGGAGAGTTTTTGATGAAATAAAGTGATGCATTGCAATTCGTAGTTTGGGCAAGAGTAGAAATATTTCATTGAGTACAAGAGCTGACCTAATTGTACACACGGTGATGCCCTTAATGGAGTTTTCAGGCTATTTTATCACAATTTGTTTGATATTTCTGAACAGCAAAACAATCATGAATAAGACTTAAGCCGAAAGAATGTCATGCCTACTAGTTGTTGTGTTTGAAAGGGTAGTAATTTCTGGACGACACTTTTATTATACATGGTCATAAACTTAAACCGTCTTTATAAGGAGTTGGGGACAGTTTTGAAAGAAATAAATTGATGCATTAGTAACTTAGTGAATCTGTTTGAAAGGGTATTTTTCTAGGGGACTTTTTTATTATCCAAAAACTTAAACTGTCTTTAACTGTTGGGGACAGTTTTCGATGAAAGAAAGTGATCATATCACGTTCTTTAGTAGCGTTCTGTTTGAAATAGTGTTTATTTTTTGTTGGATGACAACTTATGGAATACATCAGTACACAAAAATTCAACTGCAGCTATTTTAAGCTTGGCTATCTTGGAAAGCTGGACAAAAATCACAACATTTTGAAACAGCTTGAAAGGGCAGCTATTTTCGTACAGTAAATAACAATCCAAAAAAGAAATAGCGCGTCTATACTAGTTCTGGAAAAAAAGTAAATCTTTTTTATAAAACAGGATGGCAACACCAATGTCTAAACAAAGTTTAATGCCTTTCATGTTTCTCTGAAGTCGATTATTATTCAATGCCTTTTAAGTACAATCTGTCACCATGTTTACAGGAAATTGATTGTATTGGTTGAGTTAGCAAAAAGGAAATTATAAATTTATACCTTGACTCCTGGTTTTAAATCCTACTTCCAACATAACATGTAGCTTTGGCTATAAAGCAATCAGTAAAGTACCAACTTACTTTTCAAGGAAAAGATGATTTTCACATTTTTTTTATGAAGAAAAATAAAAAAGTGAAAGGAAAATTCTCGACCCCCCTGCCCATCTCAGTCTCTCTCACATCAATCAAGAAAACAATATTCATTAAAAGTGTGTCACATTTTTTTAAAAGACGAGGGTCTAGGCAACACCTGCAATGGATGCAACAGTAGCGATTCATCACCGATGGAGCTCAATTTAGACGGAGAACGAGAAAGACTGATAGAGAAAGAGAGAGAGAGAGGTAGGCCATGGAACGACGCAGCAGCCGCCCTGAATGGCAAGCTCTTTGTGGAGTGAGGAAGACAATACAGGATGTGTGAAGAATAGTTGCCGACATGCATGGAATCATCTCAATGAAGTCGCCCAGCCCAAGGGGATTAGCTTCCATGGCCTGTCTTCAGCGAGACGGCACCAACCCTCAAGCCCCATAAGATATCCCCCCACAGCTCGGAAGTCTAGCCATGTGGTGTGGGTCGCGCCGTGTAATTATCTCGGGGATTTTTTTTCTTTTTTTCGCCCGCGAGTTTTTCCAGCATACAAGAAAAAGGCGGGCTTTACACAAATTATGGCTAGCGTCTTGTTATTGCCAACTTTGATTGATTGGCAGGGAGAGTTGTACGGGCACCAAACACTCGTCCTAATCTTGCCGCTTTTGTTGTTTAAAAGTTCAATTAATACCAAAGTTCAAGACTGCTTTAGGAACATGCTACGAGTGAATGTACTTTTTGAGGGGGTAACTTTAGGGTGAAAACTTGTGGCATCATAACAAAACAATAGTAACAGGAAAAATTACAGAAAGCAAAACAAAACTTCAAATATGATCCCCTTGCACCTTAATGGTGGATCTTTCCAATGGTGTAAAATTGAACATAAACAGACTTTTTGATTAAAACAAAATGTACTTAAATTTGAATGATGCAAAAAATCTGACTGGTTTACCATTGTCTATCTTTAAGTATTTGAGCGTCGATAAATTAAGTATCCAGAAAAAAAAGCGGTAAACCTATTAAGGTGAATGCATCAACTCAGCCCTGCAACTAAGTTAGGTTTAGGGCCCTATTTCACAGAGCTGCTTAAGCACAAACAGTAACTCAGCACAAAACAATGCACCAGATTTAGGTTACCAGCCATAATGACATACATGTACCTATTTGTTCCCTGTGTTTTGCTTAGCAGGAAACTTTCAGCATTGCTTTTCAAAAGCAGTTTAAAGAAATTTGGACACTTGACTTCAAATAAATTCAGGTAAAAATCTCGAGTGCAACTCAAAAGTCAAAATCTTTAACTGCAAACCCAATCCCAACAAATAACCACTGGTTTTGAAATACAGTTGAGTTGTCGAAAAAGAAACTGGAGCTGACAACGTAAACATCCATTAGTAGACAATAGCTGTTGCCTTTTGTTTTCCCACTAAATGATAGCGCCACTGTTTCTGACGGATAACTGATTAAGAATTTGTTCAGTGTCCGGCCACGAGGGCTGAGAGACCTTCAACGAGCTATTTCACACAAATCGCTCAGGAAACAATAGTAATCACAGGGATTGGGTCAACCACTGATGATCATTTTCATTTTCAAGAATTATTACATAACGTCTGTTTGGTATCATTAGTCAGTTTGCTTGAAGCTAGGGTCATTATAAAGTAAGTGTGTACCCACCAAAGACGGGCTAGACACAGTTGAAAAGGTGTCGAGTACAATACACTACAAACACACCTGGGATAAATTTCATGAAGTTGTTCAGCAGACAATTTTTTTGTACGTCTAGCAAAAAAGTAATGGGTTAACCAGAGAAAGTGATAATTTTTCTCTATGTGAAAAACACATTGACTGGTGGTACTCTGGCTGGTGAGATGTGTTTGCAAAGAAAACTAGTATGTATCGGAGCTAAAGAATATTAATGCACCTTAAACAGCTGGCTGGAATTAGGGCCTGTTTTAATAACAACAGTAGTAACAATAATACAAGACATTCAAATATAGCGCATAATGCAGCAGTAACTTTGCGCAACACATAGTTTTCTTCGGAATCTAAATAAATAATTAAAAACAACAGGAAACGGTGATGAAAACAAGTCACTTCTGAAAAGAGTGGGCATGATACTTTCATTTTGTACACTCTTTAAAAATAGCGTTCAGCATTTTTTATCGCTTCCACTCCCTGCATCTAAAAATGGTTCAGAATACAGATATGAAATACATATTTGTTATGACAAGTGAACGCACATAAGGCAGGCCTAGAAATAACCCACGGCACCCACAGCAATTGCAGTGGTGCCCTGTGCTTTTGCTGCGGTGCCCCTTGCAAAAATCCAATACAATTTTACATGCTGCTTCCCTTCAAGAATGAAGTTCAAGACCTGGGCCCAATTTTCACAAAGCTGCTTATAAGCACAAAAAAATGCAAAGCACAACAAAATTAGGCTAACCAGAATAAGGTTACCAGCCGAAGTGCCATGTCACCTGTACAGTATGTGACTGGTATCCTGCTCATTTCTGCTAAGCAGAAAATTGTTAAGCAATTTTTTCTGCTGAAGCAGCTCCATGAAATTAGGCCGAGATAAGGGATGGTAAATGTGTGAACAAAAGGAAAACAATATTTGTGATCAAAAGGATATGGTCCCGTTAGCTGGTGAGTAGCCCGACAGATCAGACAATCCCGGTGAGCCTCTCATCATAGAATCGCTATCTTCAGATTTGATGAAGGAATACGACAGTCCATCGTTGATAGTGTGGGGAACGTCGCCAAGATCCCCTCCCCCGTGGTTGGAAATCGAGGTCTGCTGAGAGTGGGTCAATAGAGGGCTCTGTCCATACCTAGAGGTCGGGGAGAAAAAATGCGTAAGACTCTCCAGGAAAATCTGACAGCTTTGATTTGTCCTCACACCATCCCCGAACCGAGAAATCAATAGCTGTTTTGGAATTTGTTGCTGGATTGGAACTGTAGGATTGTGTTGGATTTTAAAGCGGGGAGGTAGAATGAAGCGGGTATAGAGAGGGAGGCCATGCAAAAACGCTGTGGAATTTTTGAAATTTGTATATTACCTGAATGTATCAACTTGGTGTAAAGGTTGTGTTGATATCAAATACCCGTCTGAATTATAGGGTCTGTGATGCTTCCTTTTTGAGAAGAAAAAAATATATAACAAAAAAAATGTTGTTGGCAACAGAGTTGGTATTATTGTAGTGCAAACTTTATATATAGAAGTACATGAAGGAGACATATGTACCGGTGTTTCCCCTTATTAAAATTGTGGTCAAAATAAAATTGGTGGTAGAGTGCAAAGCCACAAAATGAACAACAACATTTGTACAGATCCAGTTATTGATTTATAGAAGTCTAGGAACCACTTCATACAAAAATCTTTTTTTCCTGATTTGTAATTCCTTCAAATTGGCCAATCTTTGCAGTGTATGAGGTGGAGATATTGTAGTTAAAATACCCAACATGGCACTTGAAAGCAGCAAGCTAGGTCTCCTCCCTTTTTGGCAGTACTGGACTCTTAAAAAACTATGTTATTTCTTTAGAAACTATGTTATTTCTATAGAAACTATGTTATTTCTATTTTGCATAAAAATATTCTCTTTCCTTTCGAAAGTGAAGGTATTGAAATACAATATAAAAAAAACTTTAATTCAATTTCTGACGAACAAAATAACACCATTTACATCGATTTGGGTTCATGGAGAATACACATATTATTTACAGTCGTTTGTCAATAGTACGGCAATAAAAATTATAATAAACATAATATGGTAATTGGTAGATTATAGCGGCTTCAACGGGCTGAAAATTGTTTAATTAAAAATTCCATTATTCGGACAATGTGAAAGATTCCAAACACAGGTACTCCTCTGCAAAAACATTCACCAATTTTTTACACAACACAAAGTGGTTTAATGATCCTTAATGTTTTTGATCTAAAAACCCATCTCCAAGCATACATTTTGAAATCATAGTTAGGTTGCTGTCCCTGGTTGTTTTCCCTTCTTCAAACCCCCTTTTTAGAAACAACATCCTCCTTCCATTATTTCACTTAGCGAAAGGGCCCTTGGTAAACAACAGCAGATGGCAGTCCAAGTTGAACAAGAACCTACTAGCCTCTTAGACCAAGATAAACAGAGAGACACACAGAGAGATGGTCTCTTCCAAGGCTGTATCCTTCCCCCCTTCTTTTTTTTAACTTGCTCTTCTGTGATCGTCAAGCCTTTACCCCCCAACAATACCAGAGAGAGGGGCCTGTCTAGGTAACACACGCCCGGTGTGCACTGCATCTACCAACAGCTGTCTTAGAGCGTGTCCGTCCCACCTCCGAGACTCCCCCTCAATAATGCCAATTCCCCAAGACAAGTCAGCCGGGAATTACCCCCTTTCAGAGCCAAATTAGCGAAATGAATTTGGACCGGGGATGGCTAAACGGTTTGTGTAGAGCGGGCTTTTTTTTTTCTTCTTCGTTTTTTGTTTGTGTCCCACTGACAAGAGATTTTCTGGTCAGTCGGTCCTGACAACAAGGGAGTTGAGACGATTAGATGCTGTAATTATTGCCTTGATGTGGCTGAAGGGTGTCCCCTTTGGTGGCAATGGAGGGATTCATTTCAGGCTTGTTATTTTAGTCGTCTGTCTAAGATGATTGGCAGACGAGAGTGACAGCCCTCGTTCACAAAGCTTTGCTCCATACCGCTGCAAAAAAGTCACCTCATCATAAGCAACCCACATCCCGCTTTGCCCTCACTGCCTTTTTAAGCTAAGCCAAGCATTAATTGCCCACTGAAATTACTTGCTGAAGATTAGTAAATATTAAAAAGTAGTGAATTGCTAGTTAGTAAACCATCCAGTTAAAGGGCTGTGCTTTCAGAAATTTCTCTTATTTTAAGGAAACCACGAGAATAAAAAAAGCTAAACATCAAAAATTAGTTTATATCAGAAAAATTAGGGCGTGAAATCTGTCATAAGGAGTTAATCTTAATTAGCCATAATAAATAATCTTATCGTTGGCGACAGCACAAATTACCACTTCTTAGTCATTCCCTTACTGACAGTTTAAAGTTCCTTAAATAAAAACTTTCCCATTAAGTACTAATTAGTGTTTGGGCATTGAAAAAGAAACGGGCCTGTTCTTACGCCTGACTGACCTTTTTCATTCTGATCCTTCCTTTTTTTCTTTTTTAGATGTGCCACATTAAACATAATCGTGATAAATATTGTGTATTATTCAGTTTCTGGTATTAGACAATGTGTGTATTCTACTATGCTGTGTAGGTTTTGTTCTTCAAGAAATAGATTTGCTTTTTATTCTACTGCCGTGGAGTAGGTTTTAGGGATTCAGAAGGCTAATTAGTTCTGAAATGTCCTGCTTATTAAAAGAACACGTTGCCTTGGATCGGACGAGTTGGTCAAAACAAAAGCGTTTGTAACCGTTTTTTATAAAATGCATATGGTTGGAAAGATGTTTTAAAAGTAGAATACAATGATCCACACAAGTTTGCCTCGAAATTGCATGGTTTTCCTTCTACTGTGCGAACTAACATGGTCGGCCATTATGGGAGTCAAAATTTTGACCCCCATAAATGGCCGATGTGTTAGTCGACGAGGTAAAAGGAAAACCGTGCAATTTCGAGGCATGTTTGTGTGAATCATTGTATTCTACTTTACAACATCTTTCTACCCATATGCATTTTATAACAAACGGTTACAAACGCTTTTCAAAGACCAACTCGACCGATCCAAGGCAACGTGTTCCTTTAACTACTACCAGTAGATAAATATTACTCCATTAAAGATGCTATGTCAGATTTTTGGCCTCAAACATTAAAAAATCGATTTTTGTGAGTGAATGGTATTTCAAAGAGTATCACCCGCTCTAACGAAAAAAGGTTTAACTTTTACTTTTAATGGTCTGGAACCATGATAAAAATTTAAAACGTTTCTTATAAAACACATAAGAATTGGTCATGTGATATATTGTCGGGATCCCGACAAAAACTAATTTTGAGCACTTTATTTCACTGCTACTAAGAGTTGGCGGACTTTTTCGAGCAATGGCTTAAATGAAAGCTTGTAACTTTCTCGACCCCATCAAAAAACCTATTGAATTTTAAATCAAAATTTTGGGGTCAAATCAGCCGAAAATCTGACATAGCATCTTTAAAGTGTTTGAAATTCTGAAACGTTTTCTTTGTGTATTTATCGACAGAGGTTAATTCAACCCAAAATATCTTGTGCTTTTTTATTTGAAAAAACCCACAAACACTAAACATAAACTATTTTGATTTTAGGTGGAACAAAGACTAAAACTATTTTATATCATCAAGCGCGAGCCATTCGGCACAGCACACCTCAAAGTTTATAAAAGCACATCAAAGATAAAACATGAGCAGACTTTGGTAGAAAGGGCACAGATAAAACCATTTATTAAAAAAGAATCAGTCTAAATGGGCAATTTGCAAAATTATGCCCTGTGGTGTGTTAATTAAGGCACCTGAACATGGAAGGTCTAAAAAATATGAATTCAGTCCGTGGTGCCTTTGTTTTTTTGTATGCATACTGTGGATACATCATGCTTTATTCATGCATTGTTGTGGGGTAACTTCAAAGCATAATTTGATAAAGAAATAATGTGTAAAAGACTCACCTCATGTCGTCTAGAAGAGAGTCCTTGTCCTGCAGTGATGGATAAGCTGGAGGCGTCATCATCATGGATGGAAAGGATGGATACAGACTTGGGTTTGGAATAGCGACTGATGTCGGTAACATCGTCGGTATGACGTGATCCTGTTTCACGTCATCAGGCTGGCCGATGCGTAGCACCGACTCGCTATCTTTACTGCGGTTACGCTTTGGGATGACCAGCGAGATGGCTTCGGTCTGCTCAAGTTGCTCCTGTTGTTGCTGTTGTGATTGTACGCGATTATGCTGATGGCCTTGTGATGAGGTGTTAGTAGGCCGCTTGGCTGGTACGGGCACAATCAGAGTTGCGTTTCTTGCAGCTTGTTGTAGTACTGAAGTGGACATTTCAGGACTGAGGTTTTTGGGGAGTGCAGTGCGAAGCTTGTTGTTGTTATTGTTGTTAATGCCCCGTCGGTCTTCGACATCTGCAAAACGATCAATCACCGAATCAACCGTGGTGGACAAGGCATTTGTCAACTGTTGCTTAAGAGAGTTGCGGAGTTTCTGGTGGCTTTCCTTTGGGATTGAGCCATTCATACCTTTTCGATGGACTATTTGACCGGTCTTTTGTGCCTCGGTGTTCTCACATTTGCGGATAGCAGACATTGTGTCGATTGGTTCGTTCAAATCATCGAGATCATCGGACGCATCTGATAGGCTGCTGTTGTCTTCTTCGTATAGGTCAAAGTACTTTTCTTGCAAGACGTCCAGCTGCTGCTGCAAATGTCCGAGGAGGTACTTGAGGCGACGTCTTTCTTGGCGCCGTAGTTGCTTGGTCTGGTTGCTCTCTGCTTCTGAGGATTTCTGCTGTTGAGGTTGGGCTTGTTTGCGTTTGGCTCTTGGAGGTTCTGGCACTGGGTTGGCTCCCTGGCTGGATTGGGGGCAAGATGGTGACTGGCGCATTGAGGTGATGATGTTCTCTACTCTTGCTCTCTTTGCCTTCACACTATCCTCGCTCAAGGGATTCGGGCTGACCTCCCCCGGGCACATGTTATCTGAACTCATGTTCCCTGGACTCATGCTGCCCGGACTCATAGTGCTGTTCCCGTTACATTTAACCCGATTGGCCGAGTAGCAGTCAGGGATAGCCGATGCATCATTGGCACTACCATCCATTGTTTCTAATTCATCCGAGGACAGTTCTGTCTCGTCATGTTCTGAGGTTTCGGCATTCTTTTCCATTGCAGCATCAAATTCTTCAAACTCTTTCGCCTTTGCTTTGAGTAGTTGTGACATCATGAGAGGAGATTCGTTTGGATTCTCCAACGGCGGTGTCACTGTCCCGTTCTGGCTTTTCTTGCTGTTCTTCAACAAAGTCCGTAGCACATCAGAGTTGTCTGTTTCATAAGCAATACCGCCATTTGTAACAACTGCGCCGATTTTGTTCTGGTGGTGAGCATGAGTGCCTCTCGGGACGCCCACATCGACTCGCCGTCTCTTGGACGCACGAGAATTGTAATCTTCCACCTCTGTCGACATTGGGTTTTGTTGGAGTGGTTACTAAAATAAGTCCTGGTGGTGGTATTGCACGAGAGTTATGGTCGAGTTGATTGGAATGGTTTTTTCGTGGAATGTGTATTTCCTCCTTGTCAGGAAACTAACTCAGAAACATCTTGTTGTTGGCGTCATCTGCAGGTACAAAAAAACAAAATGGAAAGCTTGTTGTTATCTTTCGCATTTTTGAGTAAGTAACCAGGAAACTTTGAGAGTTTTACTGAGAAAAGATACATATGAGGTCATTACAAGTAAGACACTGTTCCTGTAACATAACTCCAAACAAGAAAGGTACCACATGGTACGGATTCGTTTAGATGATCGGAAGTTTCTTTTCTTGGAGAACAAATCAACATTTGCATATTATTATGAACAAGGAAAACTATTTTTGATTATTTTTTTTCAAAATTTTCTGCGAACTTTATAGCGAAGGAACTAGAATGTGACATATCAGTGCTCAGTGATAATATTGGACAAATAAATGTTCTAATATTCAAAAGTTTGATTCACAAGTTCAAATAGTTGCAGTGCAAGTCATACTCAAGTCAAAGTCATACAAGAAAGTTAATCATCACTTGTTGGCAACATTTGTAAAATTAAGCATATAACATCAATTCAAACATAACAAAACCCAAACAAATACAACTCATGGTGAGTCATTTGTGTAGGACATTTCTTACATACTTCTGTATTGATTTTAGTGTTTTTCTTTTTAATGCGTGACAGGAAATATGTTTAATTATGGATCCTAGAGTAGTTTTGTGCCAGACTTTCGAAAACAAAATCAGTTTCAAAATCCATCGTTGAATTTTGTTGTCAAACATTTTAAACTACATGCAATGTGAAGCCAGTTGGTAAACGAATGATTTTCAAAATGTGTATAAAACCTGAAACATTTGACAATTGGAAAAAAATATGTTTGTTTTTTAAATTGATGGTTTGATTGAACCATCTTAACCTAAAATGAAAAACAAGTCAAATAAATTTTTCTTTGAAATCTTTAACATAATTCAAATAATCTCATGAACGAATTTTAACTTTCAGGTCTGAAAAAAAAACCTTCTCCAATTTACGTCAAAGTGATACTGATGACATCAACACAACTTTTTTGTTGTAAACTTACAATATTTAAAAAAAAAAGTTAAAAAAAGGAACAGTTCTACCACATGAACAGGGAATATCACAACACCTAAATGCACATGATACCGTTCCACGTATATTCTGTGAAAATACCATTTGTTGATGCATCATGTACAAGGCTATACATTGTCCCAACTTGATCAAATTTAACATCTCTCGTAGCCTATGATTTAAAACCCCTAAAATATTAAAAAGTAACTCACAAAACAAGCTCAAAAGATACTGCAGAAACATGTGTAGAACATGATACATGGGATGTTACAAACAAAGTTAAAAGTTGAAGTTCTACTAAATGAATAAATGGATTGGTGCTTTACATTGCAGTGACTTTCCTGTGACATGCACCAGTAGTCAACTAACCACAAAGTCAACTTCAACACAAATACAAACAATGCATACAGGTGTCAACCATACACATTTCCCTAAAAAAAGAAAACTGCTGCGTAAGGACATAGATTTCTTAGAAAATTGACAGTCTGTGCAAGCCACAGAACCTTAAAATGTTTTTCCAACATTAGATTGCCTTAAATGCATATCTTACTGAATCTTTGTTCACAAATAACAATGTTTCAAGAGTGATCACGTTCAAATTGTAACTTTCAAACTAAAAAGTAAGTGAGTAGTCTGACCTATGTAGTATGCCATCACACTATAATCACAAGTGTAACATATGACCAAAAGGCTGTATTACATACAAAACACATAGTGTGCAGTGTATTGTGTACCTCAAAATCTCAAACTATTCGACAACACAATTGTACGGACAGACAAACCTGTTTCTTTAGTCTCCTTTCTTGAGAATTCCTTCAGCCAGTTTCAAGTCAAACAAAAACTCATTCACCTTAATGGGGCACAAAGGCCAAAATGTTCCTACGTGTTAACAGTAGACCCGCCTCACGGCCGAAGACCACAATTCTAATCAAGCTCTCAGCCCACCACCAGTATCAGAAAAAGCAATCTAAGAATCAACATGGTCTTTTTAAGCAAACTAAGATTACCACACAGGCTCCTTTTCAGCTTCCATCCGGTGTGAATGTCTTTCAATTCTTACCCCGTATTCCTGTTTTTCAAAACTGCGTCAGTCGTGCCAAACCAGGAAATGGTGACCAACTTGTGCACTTCCTTTATATATTTCTTTTCCAGAGCAGAAATATATCTAAAACAAAAAAAGACTGGATGTGAAGAAGATTCACCAGTGCAGTGCGACCCAGAGAGAGAGGAACTGAGAATGAGAGACGTCACGGTGATCCAGTGGCTCAAGGTGAATTGGCCCTGCGGCTGGCCGCTTGTAAAGGAAGGCAGATGATTATCAATATAAAAAAAAGCAAAAAAAAAAAGCAGAATACTCAATAGGTTGTATTCAATAAAAAATAAAAAGAGTGGGCTGGCCCTGGCACGGCAGTCACTGTGTCTACCAGTGTACATGTGGGTATGTGTACACATGCTGGAGACACGTCATGTTTCTTCCTATGCCAGCTGTTGTGGCCAAGTACCACTTCTATCTCACCTTGGTAAACAAACGTGACTTGAACTTTGAGCTGCAGAACTGCCGCGGCAAAATCTACACCCAGTGTCATCACCTGGATCTGGACCACAGGACAGTTGGTTGGTGACCCTATATATCCTTTCTCCCTAGCTCTCTGGATCTCGATCTGGATGTCTCTCCGCCCTCTTTTATGCGAGTGACTCTGTATAAATGTATTGTAACTAAATATATCCCGGATCTCAGATTATCAGGGGGCTGGCTGAAGGACTTGCCATATGCTGCTAATAATCAATCAAGCTTAAAGAGCCTCAGTGCAAAAAAAAAAGAGCCTGGTGGATGTACATCGACCAACTCTATCGATGAGGCCACACCTTGTAACAAAACCACCATCCACATTAAACCAATCAGCAATATGGTACACCATTATCATCAAGAGATGGGCATTGTGGGTTGAAGTGTATATGAAATGTCTTGGATCAAAACGGTGTGGATGACCCACGAGGGCCAGCAGACGTTCATTGTGTGCAATAAACACACCTGTATCCACCCCTGAACATGCGTAGTGAAAAATTCTAAAGCCCAACCCAAACCTGATTTTCACTCACTTCCTTTCCCATTGGTCGCGACGGGGGGCTTTACTTCAAGGAGTACTGAGCAGGAATAAGGAAGACTGTGATGTCACAAAAGAGAACCACAACAAAGGAACCACTCTGACCTTGGAAGTGCTGCCTGTTTACCTGGGTCCACAGGAGCAACACAAAGGCCCTCTACACATAATAGACAGTCTTGGTCATTTTGGGTCACGGGGATGGCATTCAAAGAAACATGCAGTTAAACTATTAAAATGGCAAGTGCCTTTTCTTGTATACCACAACCGTTCAAACCGAGTGTATACAATACACGCATGGCTAAATAGACATCAGCCACACCAGACAGCAAAATGGTACATATGAAAGTAAACAAACTTTAATAGATAATATGCAAGGGGACATGGATGGCTAAGTATGTTTGCGTACTCAACTGTGGGAACAATCAAGATGTTAAATGTAAGGATTACTGACTGAGGGAAATAGCCATTAGACCATAGAAAGACTCCCCCCAAGAACGCAAATAATGGATTATACATTTACATGAGCCGCAGCGCCAACCTGTTGATTACAATAAAATGAACAGCCAATTTATTTATGGATTCCAGTCCAGCAGTTCACATTACTCATACTGCCTTTATTTTTATCTGGTCATCAAAGTTCAAGAACAGCCTGTTCCGAGTTTTGTTGTTACATGTCAATGTAGCCGGTCAAGTTGGGGAAAGAAATATAAGAAATGGAGCAGACAGAGTCATTCATGAACCGGGTAGATCAAAAAATGGTTGAGCATTTATAGGAATTTATGTATTCGTTCATTTCTGTTTCCAAGATCCGGCATGTGTTTGAATTTCTATAGCCTTGATACAACCATTGAAATTTTCATAAGGCCAAACCGACCATCAGTTCCTTATACTTTTGAAAGAAGCAAATTTCAATACTACACATATTAAAAGTTGCACACAAAACACACGCATTGTTCCACTTGTAAAAATATAGGTTGGTTGGATTGGCAGGCTGTACTGGTGGGGAAAAATGAGGAGAATGAAGGTAACTGGAACAAAGGGTAAACCTTGAAGTGTGTGAGGAGCGCCAATTGTGCAGGCTAGGCTCGACTGATCTCCAGCCATCGTAGACAACAGCTGCACACGATACCCCGAGCAAACAAGGCCCCGTACCAGAGATGCAGACACAGCCAGAGACAAACACAGTGAGAAACAGGCTGAGAGATGGGGGTGGGGGAACGGTAACCCGTGTAGATAAGAGCCCCGTCAACCCACAGTAATTGGTCTTAGGTTTTTCGAACAAAATGCTGAAAGGACTACGGAAGATTCAAGTGGTTGTTGCTTTTCTCTTCCAATCATGAGGAAGTGAGCCCCTATATATATATACAAGGTTCCTGCTGGAAATAGTCCAAAGAATTCTGACTAGAATTCCTTAATGACACTCAAAACTAGTGAAGTAAACTGGCCAGTGTTTGGTTATTCTGATAAGACAGCTGGGGCTTACTTATTAGTTTGCTTTCTACATTGTTGGGCCAGATAATGCGGTTCTTTAAGCTCCATAGGGAAATGTTTGGATATTCACAAACTTGGTAATCATTAACTAGGGGTGAAATAAAAACCATCTTGATAACAGGGACCTCAAGGAGATTATGGATTTTTTTACTTCTAGTTTTCTTGAAATGATATCTTCAGTGTAGAGTTATCAGGATTTATAAGCTCTGTGTTGTAGTATGTACATTTTATACATTGCGGAGGAGGGCTTGTACTGATAATACATTAATGGTGGGTGATGCAGTAGTACGTCAGTGCATCACCTGCAAGTGGGTGTGGCTACCACCTGGAACTCAACGAATCAGGTGGCATGTGGCTGAGGGGTGGGATTAAAACTAAGCGATACTCAGTCTCAAACAGAAGATTATCAAGAATAAAGACAAATGTAGAAAACAAGTTTTAGACCACACAGGCTAATGCTGAATGCAATCTTCAGTTAATTTACAACCTCATCCCAAATGTTGACCTACAATACAGGGCCCAATTTTATGGTGCCGACTATCAAATAAGTTTACACTTACAGCACGATGTAGAGCACACATTTCTGTAAGCCTAGGAAGGGTGTAAGCGCAGAACTAAGCAGCGCCATCAAATTGGACGCAAATGGGAAACTTTCAAGTTGTTAAGACTTTGACAGTGCATAGGCAAATATGTTCAGTTACTAATATTTTTATTAAAATTGAGGGCATCTCGTTGAATTCCTTAAAAACCTCAATCTAATTACGTCAGTCAAAGTCCTCGACGATAACTCTGTCCGCGTTGATGATTTCGCTAAAAACTGTTCTATGTAATGTACGGGAATATACCAAATTTGTACTTAATTTTAGAGCAATGTACATGTACTTAGTTGATGCAAACAGACCTTCACATTAACAAAGTTGAATGCATCAATGGTAAATTGAAAGCTTGAGTAATATTAGCGCTATCACAAGACATAAAGCTATTAAATAAGGCCACTCAGTCAACACTAAGTCAGAATCTCTAAATGACTTTAAACGTGGCCACTAAAATCTGAACACACACAAATTATAGATGGTCTTAAAATGACAAGCAAATATCCTTAAACGTGTATGGCTGGCTGGCGGGAAAAAAGCCATTTGCGGTGAGAGAACACTTGAAGTTTCATGATGCCCTATGAAGCACATGATGACAGAGTCTTTAGAAGAGAGTAAATATCCTTAATTTTGAGTGCGAGAGCTGTCTGGTTTATAAGAGACTCTCGCTGACATCTCCAGCACTCTGTCAACAGCCCAGAAAGCATTTTGATGTTAAGATGGAAAAGGAGGGGAACAATAACGCAGCTCAGCACTGATCAGAGTCAACACAGTTCCCCCTCCTCCTTATCCCTAACTCCTTAATGGCCCTGGGAGATTGCAAATCAAAGTCTTCAGTGTGCGGATGATGGTCAGTGGAGGATGTGATATAAAAAAAAACTGGAATGGGAATTGGCAAGATGCAAAAGTAAATACACAGCGACACGGATGATTTATCACAATTGCCAGTCAAGTAGAATCAAACTTTCCACTTAAGAAATCTGAAGATCAATTTCAAGTCATCAATCGTATCTCACAAAGTATTTAAACCGGCGTGAGAAAGACTTTTTCCAGTTTTCTTGCAAATTGTTGCAAAGTGTCGATTTGAGAAAAGACCATCATCTTTTCATCATGGATAGAGATAGACAGTCCAATTACACTTACGGTTGTAGTGTTACTTTTTAAATATTTTGTACTGTGCTCCACTCCGCTAAGCTGAGCCCAATTTAATTCTAGTGCTGCTTATGCAGGAAACATTCTGAATGATTTTCTGCTGAGCAAAAAATAAAAAGGATCCTCTGTGCAAGGAATTCTAACCTTTATTAAGCCACAGTGGTTCATATAAAAATGCTTCATGGTATAATTTTGTGTCCATGAAGATAAAAAACTAACATACATAATTATATTTTACTTTTCCAAAAATTTATGTTATGTGTCTGGATCTCTTTAATAAAACTAACAACAATTACTTGAGTAAAATGTATTCTATTTCTGATGACACCTTTATACCAAAAACTTTTGCAAAAATGCTTCAATGTACACTGGAGTCAACATTATGGCAAATACTGAAATGTATACAACAGTGACGTCTGAGACTCGCAGGGCACTCATATACAGAAACGTCAAAGAACCTGTTCACCAAAACATAGAAGGAGAAATAGGGGAAGACAAAAGCTCAGCTATAGTTGCCAGGGACATCAGGGTGCTTCCAACTTATCTCCCCCAACTTAATGATGGATAGACAAGAATGGGCAAATCTTAAGATGAATCCGACCTCGGCTGACTAGAGAGAGAGAGAGGCCTTGTATACCTTACAAATGTGTTGTATTATGGACTCAAAAAATCATTCTTAACAAGCTCCACCAAATTTGAGATTTCGGCGCCAGGAGTGTCATTTATGACAGACATGGTTTATTATAATATGTACATATTTTATCATACTGTCAGAAAGTCTGAAATAATGATTAAAGGAGTATCAAAACAATCTAAAGTTACTCACTCTACTCTAGTATCAGCATGGAGGAAAAACATTAGATTTCTTCCTCAATGGTTTCAGTAAGACCATTGCTCTATGCATGGACAAGACAAAGTGATAAATCCATACCATACACAATTAGAAACCCTGTAAAAACTTATGAAATAGTTGCACTTACCAATTAGAACATACACTTGATATCAGAACAACTCAAACATGAACTCAGTGAGAGACCCAGATGAGAACTGAAAAACACCAGACACGTGCGTCCAATAAGACTTGACTGAAGAAGAACCATAACACCACTAAGGAAGGTGTCTACAACCCCCAAGGCTAACATCTGCAAAAAGTTGATGTCACAAAAAAAAAACACCACCAGACATCCACCAAAAAGGAAGGCAAGTCTGCAGGAAAAAGATAAGCTGCAACACTAGACTTCTCTCTCTCCCCAAACCCAAGGTGTGTACTTGTGAGGAGGAAATGAGCACCAACCAGGAAAAGGATTGTCTTTCTTTTAGAAACACTGGAAGTCTCCAAGACTTGTTGGAGCAGGAAACTGGAGTAGTTCACAGTTGTCACCATGAGATATGGGATGACCAGATAAGGCAACAAATGACACTCAGGAGAGATCTTAAACCAACTTGACTTATATGGTTCTAAGAAACTTGGACCACTTGCCAAGAACAAAATATGACTCAAGTTCCTTGTACTGTGTGCTGCAGGTTATGGTGGTTGAGAAATAACTTAACATGAGATTACATTCCCGCGTGTGTGTGTGTATTGGAGGATAATGTTATTTCATGACAATAACAAGGACAAAAAAAAGTTCAACCTTTTCTCCTTCATGTTGCATATATATATAAAAAATATATATAAAAAAAAACATTTAGTGGCCAGCAAAACAAATCAGTGACCAACCATTCAGAATGCTAAATTTGGAGTGTCCGCAAGTGTTTTTTTTTAAACACTCTTTCAAAATCTAAGATTTTTTTATGAACTAATATAACTATGGTTTTACTACAATTTTTCTTCAAGAAACATTTTAATCTTAAGAAATACATGTGGCATTTTCCAATATTCACTGTGTATTTTTTAGTATCACATGAGTGTAAATGATGGAATCTTCTTTTAGTCAAACAATCCAATATTTAACCAATCCATTTCAACTAAACACTAAGATCGATAGACAGATTTATATTAATCTTGTATACCATTAATTTCCTGTGCAAACAGGGAAGAAGAAAAAAAAACCATTGCAAAATCCATTAAACCACACGTGTATTAGCCATTAACTCCGCACAGGATAAATTTCTTAGAAGCTCACGGGAGTCTCCTTGTGTGTAGTTACCAGGATATCCTGGATTTTCTCAGTAAAAACTTCTGCGCCAGGACGGGACAGCCTGGCATACACACACCTGAGGGTTGACTGAACAATAAAATACTGAAATATTTCCTCCTAGAGAATTTGAACTTCTCTGAAATTTAAATTGAGATATTTATGTAACATAGGGAATATAAAATAACACTTATTGGTATAAATAGCTTTGAATAAACGCAGACATTTCTGGAAAATGAACATGTATCATAAACCTTAGAAACTTATTACTACAAGAATCACGCTCAGTAGAAAAGTCATGTTCAGAATGGTCTTATACACTTGTGTCAAATACTGTTAAACAATATACTTAAAGAAAAAAATAGCCAAAATTAATAAAAAAACACTTAGCAATTAATTGCAATGATCACACAAACTGTAGACACACAATACAAAATTAAATCAATCAACACTATTACAAGAAAAGAAACATATTTTCAAGAAATCATCATCCAGTACTATTCTAAACTCTCCCCTCTTATACTTAGATCTTAAGTATACCAAAATAAACATTTATAAAAAGCACGGTATCAACTTTAACTCAATTTTCTTATGCCAGATAAACCGTATTTTGTGGCTCAAGAGTGTGTGTGCCGAAGTATTAACCAAACCAATGGCCCAAGGATGGTAACAAAAGAATAACCCTCAAGCAACATTGGTCACATCACAAAGAGCTGAATAACAGGATTACTGGTGATACATGTATCCACTCCTCTAAACCATTGACCAGATTATCTTCGGCTTCCCCCACCTTTTTTTCTTTTTCTGAAGAGCCTTGATTGTGCTTTTTGTGACCTGGAATTTGAACAAGAATGTCCAGTGGTTGTTGATTAACTGTAGGAGCACCTGTTTTAATGACCTGATTAATTTGCAATTAGACCTATTATGAGCTTATTGATCTCATACTGTATTGGTACAATACAACCATGTAGAACGTGAAGGTACATGAGCACCACATCACAATGATTATGGCCAGAAACCCTTTTTTTTTTAATTGGCTGCTGCTCTCTGCAACTGTCTACCAACATTTAAAACTCTTCTTCAGTTGTATCTTTTAAGAGTAAGGCCACATAAAATGAAAAATACACCAGTTGATTGTCCTGGGGTTTTTAAGCAAACAAAAATGAGCTGTTTATTTTTTATGCCAAAATAGAAGCCAGACTAGAAGGTCTCAAATAATTGTCAATTAAATCAATCGTTGAAAGATATTTATTACCAAGATGAACCAAAAATACACACAGAATTTAGTAATTTTTTTAAAGGATGCAGCTTCAAAATGGAAAGCAATTGGTGTTTTTTGTTAATTTGCTTAACTCTTTAGACTGTTTCAATGCTTAGTTTTTTGTTTTTATATTGTTCTTTTGTAGAAGATGTCATGGGCTTTGGTCATTATTGGGAAAAGTGCAAACATTAAAAGCCTTACTATGTATGATTTAACTCTAGGTCCAGCAGTTTACAGACTTGGGCTACCAATGAGGAAGTTGCACCCATAATGTAAATACAAATGTAGTCGTTCTATGAAAACATTGTTAAGAAACTGGCAGTTTAGAAGCCATTCTACTTGAGCATTTAGTCTGAGTACATAGTAAAACTACGGACATGTAGATGTGAACTTGATGGAAATGAGAAACACTTACGGGATCTGATTCTCTACCAGCCCATTTCGTCCTGTAAACTAAACTCACATTGATTTTTTTGCAAATTCCAAAATTGTACCTTTCTGTGATCAAAGATAGGCGCATCCAAATTCCACCGTATACACAATATTACACATGAAAGCCATAAATGATTGAAGAATGACTGTCAAATTTTCCTTCCAAAAATTTACTGAACCACAACTATATGACCAACAAAACAACAAAATCTCACCTTATCCAAAACCACTTATCAATTTTTAGAATATTTCTTGAGGTTGACGCAGCCACCAAAATAAATAACGACCGTGTTGCCTTTGCAAACTTGCTGAACAAAGGACGGCAGTAAGATCTTTTGTGGATCCCTCAGAACTCTTCAACACCTGTACGAGTCAACAGGGCAAGACCAATTATTCTTTCTATTCTGCAAACTTGTCTCGAGCGCTGGAAATACTTCTGTCCGGGATATCACAGGAAGAATACAGTACCTTTGACCTGCATGCAATAAGAAATGCACAGGTAAAGGGTGCTTGATCACTACCTGACGACCAAAAGTTTAACAATGTTCCGGTGACGTCGTTTGCACTTGTAGATGGTAGTCTTTTGTTGGTGAGAGGTCTGTAAAGATTGACCCCGTGCTGACTTTATACAACCCAAGGTGATCCAAGTTATTATCAGCATATCTTTTTAAGTCTCTTGCTCAGATCTTGAACCTTGGACAGTTGGCTGGCGGGTACTTAGGGACTTTGCTAAGCACACAACTTTTAACCTTCTTTGACTGTTTAAACCATAGAGCAAGGACAACAATGCATCGCTTATCAAGATAAGTCAGCAAGACATAGGACTAATCTTTAATATTTTATAAAACTAAATGCGACTTGAAGTAATGCTATAATACATGCACACATCCACCTTTACACCTTTATTACACTGTAAAGTATTTGTGTCTATAACTGAATAAATTACACTGCAATATGTTTTCACTATAATAGGCCTATACTCATATCAAATCTTGTGTTACAAACATAACTTATCAACAGATAACACAAAAATACCCAAAGTTTGATGATCTTGTCGTTCATGACGGTTTTTCAAACAGCAACTGAAAACAGTAGGCCTACAGTGTGTTAAATTCCCCCAAAATAACAATGATAAAACATTACTTCATTAATTCTGTCTTCTATATTCTTAATTAATTCTGTGTTCTGTAATTTTTTTTCAATAACTCTCATTCTTCTTTAGATATAGAAGCCATGTACTTTATGTTTTACCGGTAGTAAAAAGCGTTTTTGAGTTTTCTTGTCATGTTTATTATGTTTATTAGAGATACAGGATATTATTTTCGCTATTCTCAAGTTCTGCTGAGAAAAAGAAGAAGTCAACAGGCGTGATACTCAGGGGTGGGGGTGGTGGCAGGGATTGGAAATTTTCAGCAGAATTCGGGGGGAAGGCACAGACTATTCAATGCTTATTAAAAATACCAAAATATGACTATTATTGATGTATGATGTACATTGCACATGAACCTAAGTAGCACATGGACCTGTTCTACCTTTTCAACAAGTCTTCTAGAACCACTGTTCCAGACTACATCATGCCCATGAACAGGAGCAACACAAACACCACTGCTGGCGCTAACTTACAGTCATGCTTAATTAAGCACGTACACATTCAATTTGCATTCTGACCAATTATGTAAATTACCTAGTTGTAACTACTTTGAAATGTGCACATATTATAAAATATAACATGTCCAAAATATTACTTTGTAAATAATTTCTGCAAATTTTTGAAAACAATTAGTAAACATAAGCACTTTTTAAAACAATTTCTTTCATGTGTTGCTGTTGTTTTTGTTATTTTTTTATTATTTTTATTTTATTTTTTATATTTTTTATTTTTTAAGGGGGGAGGAAGATATTGTCTTCAATATTTAGGGCTAGTTCTCAGGAACCAGTTATAGCGCATGCCTGCCTGTTGTCATCATCATACAAGTGATTTTTATTTGTTTAAAATTATTTCATTTCTTTTACTGAACTGAAATGTATGTTTAAGAAATATTTTGAATGGGTCATTAGCTGGTAAGCCACGTCTTGTTTCCAGATAATGTGAACAAATAACAAGTTAAATTAGTCTATTCTTATAGCTTTACAAAAAAAAGTACAAATGAAATACATGGGGCAGGCTTCTGGCTTCTTTTAATTATCTCAGTACATCATGGTCCTACAAACATTTCCCAACTGGTTCTGTGACTGCCTATCTCACAATTTACATGCAATTAAAAAGCAGAGACACTACCAGCAAAATAATTAATGGAAAAAAAATGGATGAATTATGCAGAAAACGTATGCGGTGCATGGTAAGACTATTTTTTAAATACCAGTATCTTAGAGAATTGCAGGGAACGGCTACATGTAGTTATAACATACATCCGATGATCCATTCAGGTTGGGCCAGCAAGCAAATTGGCAGTAAAACAAAATTGTACCAGTAAATTTTGCATCATCATTAATAAGGATACTTGAGTTCTTATTTTTCTCAATGCATCACTGAAGATATTTTAAACGTTTAAAAGAAATGTTTTTTATATATATCTTGGTGATTTTTTAGCATTATCTTAGAGAAATGAGAGAATAACAAGTTAAAATACAGACATCTGATGATTTGTTCAGGTAGGACCAGCAACAAATTTGCGGTACACAATTAATTTTTTTTTTCATCATCATTAATAAGGATACACAGTCAAACTTTATTCACAGTCAAACTTACATGTTTAATATTTTGTTATGTCTTTATCAAATGGGCATGGCATTTGTAGTCGCAGCAATTTCTCTGCCTGGTGGAGATCACAGTACAGGAATCAATACTCAGAGCTCTATACAAATTACCTGATACAATAAAAAGAATTGTTCATGCTACTCACTCATTGTGTTTCAGATTACCACCATGGACTGAAGTCATTTGAAAAGTGCTACTGTTCTCCGTTCACAATGCTCAACTATCGCTTCAGCATTCAGCGGCCACGTCGCGCAAAAAATTGACTAATAATGAAATAAAAAGAAACCCCCATCACAGAAAGAAAAAAAAATCCCCACGTTTCTATCACCACCCGGACCTGCTTGATCAGGAGTGCGGCAAAACGAACGTAAACCTTGCATTAGAATATTGACTGGAAATGACATATGGTTGGTTTCACATGGTACGTCATGTCTTAAGGTTGAGACATTTAATTTGCACGGTCAATACTAAATCTCTCTTGGATAAAAGCATGGTGAAAAGACTTTACAGAACAGATGTTTCCCTCCCCATGTATATAACTAGCTCATCTGCATATTATGCTAACCGAGTTGTGGTACTTGTAACAGTACGGATGATGATACAGAGACTTGTGGCTACAAATGGAGGGTGGGGCTCTTTGGCCGCGTTAATCATTATTCTTACCGTGAGTCTCTCGCAGTTCGTGAAATAATCTACCCCAAAAGACCAATTAAGAAAGCATTATTATATCATGCATGGACGGGTTTTAGTGTTTAAAACAGCTCGTGTTGCAGACACAACCTGTATGTAAACTCTATCTATATGAGTTGAGGTGGTTCTGAAAAGAGCTGGTGGTTTGACAATGCCATATTTCAACCAGTTTGCTCTGATCATCTTCATGACCGTCTTTGAATTCTCCTGAAGACTATCAGAGCATAGTGATTGTAACATCAAGTTGTTAAACCGCAATTCTTTTTTAAATTTTTTTAGAACCAACACAACTCAAAGGTAGTGGTGTACTTGGTGTCTTCGCAAACCTCACTATAGTTAGTATTTCCACCATGGAAAGTTTCAAGTCCTACTTATTATAATACCGATTTCAGCCCTCCAAGAACAACTGACATACTGACACCAGAGTATCTCAACAATCATTAACAAACAACACAACAGTCCATTTATCATCACTTAAAATTCCACAATCTCAATTATATCCAGTCATTCTTTTCCCTCCATCAATACCTCCGGAAACATGAATGTAATAATTAACAAATTGCTAATTTTAAAAAGCACAGTTTGTTACCTCTTCATATATTTTTTTCTTCATCCCAGAGACACTGAAGTTTCAGCTCCTTGGCTGAACACAAATGGAATGTTTTGTAGCAATGTGCTCTCACAACTCCTCTACTTAGTGTCTACGATACAATTTAAAGTAAGCAAGTACCTTCACTCTCCATCAACGACTGCTTCTGCAACAGCCACCAAAGTACAATTAAATCAAAAACCCGAATAAGTCAGCAGCCACCTGATTGAATTACCTTTTTTTTTAATGGCCAAATCAAAGCCTCCTCCACCAGTGTGTGCCAGAGTTTGTGTGCACAGGACATCACCTTAAGATCAAATACCTCCTAATGGCCAATAAAAATTCCAAGGGATCTCTGACTGGGATGCGGGAGTCTGAAGAATTGTCTTTTAATTCAGTGAGTTAGTCTTGAGGTGATGTTACTGTGGGGAGGCTGGAATGTCACACCTGTCTTGTTATCTGGGTGTCGAGCTGCAAGTAAGTCTTCGATAAGACTGAGGGTTATAAATGAGGATAGTGCAGTTCGAGGTCCGTGTGAACAATCAGAAATACCCGTCATCTTGAGCCTCGCAAAAGAGGAAGTTGTGTTGGTTTTAATCTGTGATTTACTAAAAAGCATCAATTTGTAAAGTAGGATGAACTGTATTTTGTAAGAGAGACAAAACCTTTCTAACAAATTTGATATGTGTGTGTGTGCTGAATATTTCTTTGTTTCAAGCGGTAAAAGGTGCTTGACATGCTTGCATTTTGTGACAATTTATTTGTTATTGAGAATTAAATGGAATCAAGGAAGGAAGACAAATGACTCAAGACAGTACAGTAACTAAGACTGCTCTTAAAAAGGTTGGGTAATAAAGTGTCCTAAATATATACATTTTCAAACAACTGCTGCTCTAAAAAAAGGTTAAGTGGCCTAAACATACATTTTCTTTTCTTCCGAATGATATTGTGAAATGATATTTGACCACTGATGCTGACAGCAGAGATATTGACTTGAAAGGTCAAACGAAGTTTGCATAATTTTCACCATGATTTCTATTTAGTCATTTGACTGCATCAACACATTTGGTTATACTGGAAACTATGCTTGCAGCTTATTTATATTGCCTAAAATTCATTAAAGGCAAATTAGAAGGCTGAAGGAAAAGGAGTATGTGCCTACAGCCTTTATAACCTTTCAAATTTTACTTTTTCTTGAAAACCATGGACTTTTCCCAGCTTACTTTTATGATATAAAATAGTAAAAAAAAAAAAAAATCTTTTTTTTGAACTGCACAAAATTTTCTCTGAAAAAGCTTTTGTTAGTGAAGCACCATGTGCTATTTCCATATGTATAAACACTATTGACGTTTCTACTTTTAATACGCATTGTTTACAATGTGTACCGTTATAATAAGAATGTGTGGCGTTTTGAAGGAAACATCAAGTTCATTTAATGACTTACAACTCCCTACTGCAAAGGAGCCGAATATAACAACAGATGCATCTCAGAGCAACACCCCAAGACACACCCTCAAACTCAGGCCTGATACTTCACGGAGGCAACGAAGGTGATTGCCTCCGTGTCCCCTGGTCATTGCCTTGGTGCCCTTGTAAATGCTCCAGTAGAAATTTACAATTTACTCATAGGGTGCCCTTTACCAAGGAGAAAATGCCTTGGTGCCCTTGACCTTTCAAAAACGAAGCATACAGGCCTGCCGGGAAACTATACACAAAGTGATCAATAAAACATACATATACTCCAGTACTGCAGTAACCTATTGGCTGGAAATAATGCATATATCAGTGTGATTATAAGTGTGACCTTCAAGACCGTTTCTGCATCTTTAACAAATTACCAAATAACAACAGAAAATGAGACTGCAATAACTTGTTTACCGATGAGAGCAATATTGTACACACACACACACACACACATAAAACTGCATAAATTACCCTCAAAACTGACCAGTGGATTTTAATCTTAAGTTGGTGTGGGGAAAGTCATTTTATAGGTCTGAAGAATATTAGAAAAATATTATGTGGTTTAATTATTTCATATCGAAAGATGAAAGGCCATTAAAAAAAACACTATGTAAAGCCCAAATTAATGGGTTGTTTTTTTTTTTTGGGGGGGGGGAACCACAAGACTAAGGACTTGTAGCTCAACTCTTTTGCTGGACCAGAGCATTTGTTACCAGACTGGAATCAAAATGAGAAGACATTATCTGCACAGTTTCACATTTGAGCTGTTTTAAGAACAAGCACTAAGAGAAGATTTATCTCATTTTGTATGGGTAATACAAGCATCCAGAATCGTAAGATATTGTATTTATCAATTTACATTAAAAATGCAGTGTTGATTTCGAGACCTGCTCTGACCGCAATATTGTAGCTTAAAATAATTTGTCACAGTTTTCAAAAGGAGTGCTAAAAGAGTGCTAAAGTTGAAATGGAAAGCTCTGCAGGAATTATTAAACCTTCATTGTCCAGTAAATCGACCAATGTTGGGAACGATCAAGGTGATGTACACCGGTGTACATCACCTTTCATGTAACCCGGCCTGTCGAGCCATGTAACATGCGTATTAGTTGCACGGCACATGATTGGTTCTCAAACTTCACAATTTGTACAGAGGTATAACAATTAAAATTGAACTCATGTGATTCTTTGAGAGTTAAACCTTTATATGCAAATTTTATAACAAAAGCTACCGAAACAATTGAATTAATTGACACAATAATTAGTCAAACATAACACGTTAATAGCCTCTATGTTAAACACAAATTTCAAAAGCACGATGACCTCCAAATCATTAGAGTGTGATTTTACATTAGTTAAGGGCAACAGGCATGTCACATAACCTTGCTCTATAGCTGACATGACAGTCTCTTTATGGAAACGGAAAGAACGATTATTGAAATGAATGCTCACAGAAAAAATTATGAAAGAAAGTAAAAGAGTAAGGATAATTATGATTAAGCAGTAATTTAAGATGGATTCAAATCCTGCTTTAGAAGGCACTGGACACTATTGGTAATTTACTCAAAATAGTTTTTAGCACCAAAAAACTTACATGGTAACAAGCAATTGAGAGCTGTTGATAGAATAAAACATTGTGAGAAACGGCTCCCTTTGAAGTAATGCAAACTTCAAGAATTTTCCACTAAAATATTTGAATTTTGTGTCAGGGGTGTTTTTTCTTCCATTATTATCTCGCAACATCGACAACCAATTGAGTTCAAATTTTCACAGGTTGGTTATTTTGTGTATACGTTGAGATATACCAAGAGAGAAGACTGGTCTTTGACAATTACCAAGAGTGTCCAGTGTCTTTAAAACCCTATTTTAAGAGAAGGAAGTGACAACATTAAAAAGTGTTTAAAAAAAAGTTGTTAAATATGTGATATCAGGGCCAAACAGTCTAGTAAAACTGTTTATGACTATCCACACTGCCTAGGGTGTTTATAAATGAACAAAGAATTAGACAATTAGCCTCCCCCACTATACAACCTCACACGTTGGCAAGGAGTTGTCAAATTATTCATTTATTGTTGAAGGTGGTACTAGTCCTAAGGGTTCTCCAATTACAGAACATTAACTGAGTATTCTCTGAGTTATGAGGAGGAGGTGGGTTTTTCAGAAGAAAAAATATTAGAACAGAAGAGACAGGACACTATTGGCAATATTAGCATAAAAACCTTCTAGGTAATGAGCAACGGAGAGCTGCTGATGGTATAAAACATTGTGAGAAATGCCTCCCTCTGAATAAAGTAACGTAGTTTGGAGAAAGAGGTAATTTTTTACTCAAAAAATAATAAAAGACTTCAAGCCTGAATAAAGCCTTTTATTAGGCATCTGAACAATTTGTGCAACAAGGGTGTTTTTCTCTTGTTATTTTCTTGCAACTTTGATGACCAATTGAGCCCAAATTTTAAAAGATCTTTATTCAACCATATGATGGGATACACATACTGGGCTACAATAGCTGCAATGTCATTATTGTCTTCACTAGACCATGGAGGTTTGACCAGACTATCTTGTCTCGAAGGATTGATGACTGTGGATCTTGATAGATCCAATAATGAACAAATTAGGAAGTCTATGAAAGGTACACTGTATAGTGTAAGTAAAGCTCTGAATGACAGCTACATATGACCATGATGACATAATCTACAGTATCGTTCCTGGAGTATAAGGCCGTGTCCGAAACGACGACTTCGGCTACAGCTACGTCTAGATCAGCGCGTCTACCAGTGTTGAAGAATAGGCAGTCGCGGGCGATCTAGCCGTAGCTGTAGCCGAAGTCGTCGTTTCGGACACGGCCTTAGTATCAACAGAAATACTAAGATTGATAGAGACTTATCTTTATCAGGTGACAAGCTTAAAGAACAAACATCTTAGCCTTGGCCTGAGGGTCCAGAAACTATCAACTCACGTACACAAATTTCATAGAGCTGCTTAGTAAGTACAAAATCAACTAAGCACAGCAAATATTTGCTAAGCAGAAAGAGATTACCAGCCATAAAACCATGTTTGTTTCTTCTCCTTAACTTTAAAAAAAAAAAATAAATTATATTCAAGTTCACCCCAAACAAGGCAAAAAGCTGCTCTACGGTATGGGGCCACAAGAAGAAAACATTTAAGATGAAAATGACTCAGGGGAGCCATTGATAAAAAAATTGATGTAAAAATTGATATTCCTCTTAAAACGGTCTAGATTTTAGGATGAAGAAAAACATGCACAAGGCAAGGAGTTCCAAAGAGAGATACAGTACGTGGAATAAAGCTGTTGGAATGGCTCTTTGTTCAACAAGGACCCACCTTAACGAGTTCAAGGACTATAAAGAATCAAAACTAATGGGTTACTTATCACAACCACTATTCTTAAAAGACATCCAATGACAACAAAAGAAATTCAATTGGTGATAACGAGACTGCCACACGATAGGGAGAACCCCTCAGTAGGTTGTGTTTGTTTTTCCTCAATGTTGTACAGTTAATGTGAAAAGGAAACAGCAAATTTCTTTAGATACAAATTAGAGAAAAAAAACTGCAGTTACAGTATTTCTTGTATGTTCTTGTGTTTTTCATGTATATTTTATTTTGTTTTATTTCATTTTGATTAAATCAAATGGAAAAACAAAACCAATATACGTAAATTTTTCAATTTGAAATCAAAATCAATTGAATGTATGTCTAAAGGTCTACTACTGTAACATCGCAGGTACAGCACATGAGTTTAATGCCAAAGCTGCATTCCTGAATTTGAGTCACCCTGGATTCTGCTCTCAAATAGTAGAGACCAAAAACCAAACCCCCAAAACAAACAATGAAAATATCTGAAAGCTGGATACAAAATTTGTTGCCATGAATAAAACAAGGTATAGTTCAAGTAATAGTAAAAAGATGTCCAGAGGTGATTGGCCATGTCAAATGACAATGATGATGAAAAGAAGTCTGAAACAACCCACTTTAGTTTCCATTTTTAGTCTTAATAGAAAAACGCCACAATGGATGTGTGGTATCTTAGGCCAACACAAGAATTAGGCTACCGAATGTCTATTGTTTAATCATAGGGCCTATACACACTGCTCTTTCGGTTTCATATATTGCTATCAATTAATAAAATGATTAAGCACACTTCCCGTTTATTCGTCTTAGAAACCACTCCACTGCATTGCCAGGTGGTACTTAGTAGCTGAGAATATTTTTAATTGAGCAAGTATTGATATTTTAATGGATTTAATTATCTAAGATATTATAAGTGACAGCTTGATTATACGACCAGAAGCTTTCGACGTACACATTATATAGATCCAGTGTACACTTTACATGGTTTCAAAATGAAAAACTTTGTGCAGCAGACTCAAGAAAATCCTTTACTGCAGTGTCTTGCATTTTGCGGTTGGAGGATTGAAGGCGTATTAATTTAGCATTGAAAGCATTCAATTGAACGTGACCTTCTCTCTGTGTTAAATTCCGTTTTAGTTACAGGTTATCTTTTTTTAATAAGAGAACTGTCATTATCTTACGAGGAGGCCTTGGTCCAGACAGTGTCATAATATCTCATTAAAATGGTTCTTTGCAAGCTCCATTTCTCAATCTCTTTAGGACTGTCAACAGATCTAATTAAAAAAAGAAAAAGGGGCAATTGAAAACCAAAATGTCTGTGTCGCCAAACAATTGCTTTCAAGTATAAAGCATCTGCTGTGCGTATTTTTTCCAAACCCATGAAAGGAGTTTCGGTGAAATGGCCTCAGCCCCGCAAGAGGTAAGTTGAAATAAGACAACTAATCACCCGAAATGTAAATTCCGACAGCACCAAGGCGGAAACAAATTAACACCAGTGAATCAACAGAGACTACTACTGAGTCTGATAAATGTCTCGTTATAACAAGATGAACAGCTCAAGTGTATTGAATACCATATTGCCGGGGCCCTCAGCACTGAAGGATCTATTCAGGCAGGGGGAAGGAGAGAACAGATCGTGACGGCCGTCCGCTTTAGGTTTTCATAAACGCTGAGCAAACAAAGAATAAGAATCAAATAACCATTCCTTGCTACAGAACAGGAACCGATGAGAGGAAGGACAACAATTTAAGTACGAGATAGAGAACAATCCCACCAGGCTAACGTATTAAGATATTGATACTTTGACCTGCACTTAGCTGATAAAGCAAGGATAAAGGATACGTATGCAGTACCAAAGGGCGGGTGTGAACAGAAAACAAAAGACTGTACCAGAAGATCAAAACTTGGATAATAATTCAGGAACCAATTCATTCTTGAAAATTGCACAAGAATTAACTCCTGACAATGTCAACTGTCACTCACATTCGGTTCAATAAACTTCCCAAAAAGTGATGCTGAATTTTTTATTTTGAAGTACTTCAGAACAGCTACGTTCAGAAGCAAAAGAGAACCCTTTCGAGTGTGGGTGCCACGACCCGAAAGGGGAAGTGTGAATAAAATCTTTGGTCTGAAACCATGGCGAAGCAATGAGGATCAATAAATTAACCACTATAACTGTCAGCTGTATAGCACTACATAAGTTTCAAAACTAAGAGAAAGACAAATTCCTTGTGCTTTTTATAAAACCTTTGAGCTACGTATGCTAATTAAAAAAACACATGTCACTACTTACTGCAGTATTGAGCCTAATTGAAAAACGTTTAGGTAAAATACATTATCTATTTTGACAGATGACTTTAATTGCAAGCTCATACCAAACAATGCTAAGCCACTCTTTTTAACAGACTTCAAATGTTTAAGATAAACTCAGAGTAGCTGAAGGTAGGAATTGATTTTCCAGTCTATAGATTTTAGGCCGATAGGAAACATGCACCAGGCAAGGAGTTCCAAAGAGATGCAGTACAAGGAATAAAGCTGTTGGAATATATCTCACCCATTACACTAGTTAAGATAAAACCTTGCTAATGGCGATCCAAATTGTTAATTATTTACAACAAACCAGCACAAGTACAAATAATATGAAGCATGACAGACTCAAATACTTATCTTTTTTTTTGCTTGAACTAGGAACATTTAAGTCTCTGCTTTTTGTTTGCTTTAAATGGGGAATCAGGTTGGCGCAGTGGTTCCTTTCCCTGACATCCACCTATGTGGATCCTGGTTCCAATCCCACCACAGGCTTTGCATGTAGATTGGGTTTTCAGTCCCTACCTGGTTGCATGTGTTTCCCTCCCAAATCTATAACTGAAAAATTCTTCTTACTTTCTATTTATCCTGTTACCGACGCTAATTATGCTGTTGGAGCCTTACTCACAGTACATCATCTTGACCTGCCGGCCAATATTAAATGTTCACATTAATGTCTGTGGCTTTCACATGTCAACCTTTAAAAAAAAATAAAGCTGGTGCCAGCATTTGTAAGCTGAACGCATCCCAAGATGAGGAAATATATAGCTAAGAATGGCCCAAGGACAACATAAATTAGAAATGAAGTGTGTTAAAAAAAATACATCAACAGTTTGTACACAAGTGCAGGTACATTTGTAGTATTCTGTACATTCACAGCGACACTCTGCAGTGCACTTTGCTAAAACAATGGTTTTGTCATAAATTTTTATTTTTGTAGATGAAACTTACTTTTTTTGTTGAATGCAAGGCAGATGTTTTTGTTTAAACAGCAGAAACAAATATGTCTTTTGAGGGATTCATATACTTATTATCATATGGGGTAAAACAAAATGGCTTCTTCAAATATAACTTCAGCTCCAGTTTCAATCGAACTGGAACAAAAGAGTTGTACAAACACAGCAACAGTATGATAACTATGATACATGCTGCTCGTCCAGTACTATTTAAATTTCTTTAAGCAACGTCAACAGTTCTAGTCAAGACAGTTATTCATTTATTAATTGTTGGCTTTACGCTAACAGTCACGGTAAGTTAAACACAAACACCTTGCTGCGCCGCATGTGTGTACATTGTATCTCTTAAGCATTATGGGAAAATGATGACCTGTGGCAAATTAGCAAACAAGTGGTTTTGCAAGAAACATCATCAGGAAAAAAAACAAGGAACGATTGTAAGGTAATTTTTTTTTGCAAACAGCTGCAATGGCGTTATTTCAATATGCAACATCTGGAAGGCACCGTTCGATGTTTGTCTGTAGGCCTCAGGGTTTATCAAAGCACCTCTGCAGATGCTGCGTACTGCGCTGCCATCACCAACCCAGCCGTCTTCTGAACACACGAGATTCATGTGGGTTGAGCGTCATATTGATATTAAAATTAAGATGCATAATATTTGTATCATTTAAAAACACTCTCCTTGCTTCAGTACTCCTTGATTGAATAGTAAATCATATTTTCTTTTTTTAATTATCACAGTCATTCAGTGATGATGGTTATACAGCATCAGGGAGGGAACACGACTATTGTTTGTATTTTATGTATGCGGTAAAGCTTTGGCGTATAAAGTGAGCATTTTGATGAGAAAACAGCAAGGAATGTTTTGTTAAACATGCTTCGTCGGTGCTGTTAGGGATGGGTGTGGCTCCTAAAACAAAACATGATGTCATCTAAGTGTTCCTATGCTCTATTGTGTATTTTTCAGATGAAAACTTTGCAATCAAGGAAACAATGTGCCCAGCATTACCGGCACAAATACCAATTTTATTTTATTAGCCAGCCAGGGAAAACTGTGTTGTTCTTCAAATAAGTGAACATCAAATAAACAGTTAAAAAAAGTTGTTAATTATGGTAGTTAAAGTTACAACAGCCTCAACATTTGCATTTCAGAATACATCAAGAGTACCATAAAAAAGCTCAGCAAAATAAAAGTACACATTATTTTAAAATACACATTTTCAAAGACAGTGCAATTTTGATGCCATAAAATGCAAAACTTTCAAACAAAAAGGTATTGTAGAGTGTCAGTAAGTGTGTAAATATCATGCTATCATGAGTCAGTGAAGGGAATAGGAAAACCCCAACAAAACACCCATAGTTACCAGAAAATTAAAAGGAATGATATTTATAAAGCAATAAAAACAAAACAACTCCTTAAAGTTTTAAAGAAAATACATAAATTTCTGCACTGATAACACTCACCCGGAAAAAAATAAGGAAAGATGAGCCTAAACACTTGACACAAATTGTTGAACCCCAAAACAAAGGGAAATGAATGGATTTTAAAAGGATGTGGTTCACAAAACAGCAAGGTGTTAAGCTGACAAGTTCAAGGCCTAATTTCATCAAGCTTACTCAACTACATTTTTTGTGTGCTCGCTTACTACTAAATGTAACCCAGACTTTCTTGAAGTTTAACCAGAGTTGAAAACCAATATGTTTTCACTAAGGACAATTATCTGAACAAATGTCTTGTAAACATCACACACATTATTACTGCATTCTAGAAGATGGAATTTTTAAGAAAATGCTGAACATACTCCATACATTAACACCTCAATCTCCCTAAGAATAATAAACAAATAAAAATAATAAACAGTTTACAATAAAAATGTAAATAAAAACAAATTATATAAATAAATAAATAAAATTTCAAAAACAACAAAGTCCTCTTCTGTCCACTCTTGTACATTCATAGACAAATATCAAATTTATCAGAGTTTGACACAAATTGTTGAACCCCAAAACAAAGGGAAACGAATGGAGTTTAAAAGGATGTGGTTCACAAAACAGCAAGGTGTTAAGCTGACAAGTTCAAGGCCCAATTTCATCAAGCTTACTCAACTACATTTTTTGTGTGCTCGCTTACTACTAAATGTAACCCAGACTTTCTTGAAGTTTAACCAGAGTTGAAAACCAATATGTTTTCACTAAGGACAATTATCTGAACAAATGTCTTGTAAACATCACACACATTATTACTGCATTCTAGAAGATGGAATCCTAAAGAAAATGCTGAACATACTCCATACATTAACACTTCAATCTCCCTAAGAATAATAAACAAATAAAAATAATAAACAGTTTACAATAAAAATGTAAATAAAAACAAATTATATAAATAAATAAATAAAATTTCAAAAACAACAAAGTCCTCTTCTGTCCACTCTTGTACATTCATAGACAAATATCAAATTTATCAGAGTTTTTTATATTTTGGATTTATTATCGATTTGGAGCATAAATATAAAAGGTTGAAAAATGATCATGATGAACATCACAGAAAATTTCAATAAGTTCTCTTATGTCTGCCATACCATGTAAATAAAACAAAACATAAAAACACTAATTTTTATAAATGGGTGTATCTTATGAGAGAAAAGTAAGAAATACAGCAGACAGTGGTTGAAACAAATTCCTATCAAATTACAGGGAGTTTAGTTTGGAATGAAAGTACAGAATTGGTGATGTTGACAAAACAGGGTGTGGGTGGGTTTCTTATTTATTCTCTGAAAATAACACACTTGTAGTGCCTCGACAACCTCATTTTGTTACTGATCAGAAACAGTATCACAGTAAAACGAAACTGATATAGTCTTTCTGTAACTGGAAAAATAAAATATGATTTTGGCAAAATAATAATAATTCAAAATGTCATTGAAACGAAAGAAAAGAAATACACTACAAGGAACAACTAAAAAATTAGACTGATAAGTTTTCAGAGATGCCTTAACCACTTTCATTCAACAGCTTGCTCCCAATCCCCACAGATTTTATCCACTAACTAAATCATTAAAAACAAAATCCCATGCAGCCATTTTCAACTCAACACAAGACTTCCTCACCTGCAGATCAATATGAAATTGCTCTTGGCCAGAAATTGATTTTAGATATTAAGACAAGAAAAGAGCCTGACCGTGGGAGGCAGACCACAATTGTGCTCTTTACACCGTGTGCTGTGAATTGGAAGAGAGTAAGAGACAACAGAAAGGGGAAAAAAAGAAAAGAAAGCAAGGACCGCCTCCAGCTCTAATGACAATATAATATCCACCGCTCCCTAAACACTCCAATATTGCTGTAATTTCATCGTCAGTCACTCACTAACTGGCCATGTCTTAAATAATAACATGTCCTTCCCAACCTTACAGCGCAAGGTGGGTACTTGAGACGCGCTTTAATGAAATAATAGCACCTTATTACTTTGGCACTGGGAGCCAAGTAAGAAAACGCAATATCCCCACAGTAAGAATATTGATCAACCTGTATGCAAATGGCTCGCTATTTCGCACAGTCTGGTTCGCCTGGACAAGAGATACAGATTTATATTGATTGTTGGGAACTGCTATAACAAGAGCCTTGTCATGCAGCAGTTATTGCATTGTCCCCGTTCCCCCTTAAGACCCGAGGGAATTTGTTTTCAAACGCATCAGAAAATCCATCGGGTGTGAATGCGGTTCATTGCCAAATGACCGTGTCTTGAAATGATTTTTTGGTCACTTTGAATGAACCAAAGAATGAAAGGGGTTTACCAAATAATGTCCATGAGCGTGCTCCTTGAACGAATAAGGGGTTTAGCGCTACTGTACATCAATGAAATGGATCATAACTGCACATTCTTACGTTGTTGTTATATTATTCGTGAACTACGTTCAGAATATTTATAACATTCCAGTATTAAATTGTAAGTCTGGAATGGACAGTCTAAAGAGCACTGTAATTGTAAAGTAATAGCATTCAAAAATTAGCGTTTAAATTGAACAATTTAGTTGAAGTAATATAATTGGATATACCAGGTTTTAATAATCAACATAAAAAGTAACATCATAACTATTAATTGGTTTCTAAACACTAACTTCATGATTGCTACAATTGACATGGTGCTTTAAGGACTGCCCTAGGCAAGGGAGGGGTACAAGTAGAATGCATTACATGTAATGAATTTTTAAGCCAGAAGTATATTATGGATAGATCTTTTAGAAACCTAAGCTTAAACTCTGACTTCATTGATACCTAAATATTCTTGAAAGTTATTTTCCTATTCGGTAGGCTGATTTAAAAAAAATCCCCAAAACATATTGAGTAAAACTTTGACTTGTGCTTTGACTTTTTTGGTCATCGATTTAGTAATTTTCAACAAATATTTGTGAGAGCAGGATTTAAATAATAAGTTAAATGCATGTTGTTATTAACCTAGTAAACCTTCGTTTCACTTCATTTAATGAACAAACAAATGGATTGGCTAATCCTCCAACTACATGAATTCCCAGAAAAGAATAATGACAAAATCTGAATTTGTCCTCATCTGAAAACTGTCCTCATTTTAGAATCCAGCACAACTTAATTGGGTGAAAGTTTGTTGATAAACTTAATGCCTGGCTAAATGAAGTATTCTGCATTTTAACAAACCTGTACCTTTTCAAGGCTCGGTTAACAAGTGAATTGACTTGCAAATTTAATTTTGTAAAACATTTTACCATAGCAAATCTTCAGATGAGTGAGTGCATGTACTTGGTTGATAATTAATAGCTAGCTCAAGAAGGAAAAAAAAATAACAGGTACAAAGTAGTACACGTCCTTAGTTGGTAGAAATCATTTCCTTTTCTTGTATAGTAGCAATGAAGTGAATAGTATCAGCAAAGCCGCATGACCCCAACAATGCACTTTCCTTCAATGGCGGCATCTAATCACTACACACTGTCTTGTAGTGCATTAAGAACAACAATTAAGAACTTGAATTCAAAGTGCGTCACTCCTAGCAGGTTGGAAGGTCGGGTCCCTGCACTTTTTTTATATATGCCTTGCCTGGGAGTCAAGGCGCAAGGCGAAAAATAAAATGAGACATGTGTTACTATTGTGAAGATTTTAGCAATCGTTAATCTTTAAATTTCATTGCATTTTATGTGTAGTGTATAAATAATAGATCCTTGGCACAATTTCCAAAGTGGTAAGATTGTGAATTTATGAGCCTTGCTGTTGTTCTATGAGTCACAATCTCAAGTTCACATGAAAAGGTTCAGTGCAGCACATCCTCAAATACAGTAAGCTTTTTTAAATCTACATTTTGTGCAATTCATAAATTGTCAGTTATCATTTAACACATTGAACAAATAAGAATCATTTTAAAATATAATACTTAATTGATATGTAATAAATTACTTTGAAGAGAAGGTATTTGTTTTGTAATCACTCTTGAAATAAAATACAAACTGTTGGTTAGAAGCATACAACAGATTTGATAGTAAACGCATTTTGAAAAAACTTTTCACAATTGTGGTGTAAAGCGTTGTTTAGGCCTATGCCCTAAATTCGAATCTGGGTATTCCTATTGGATTATTCTCTCTGTGTGGACATTTTCGCTCTGTTTTTTCGGCGATACCTCAAAAAGGCAACCAATGAAATCTTCAATCCATTTTGTGTGTATAAATGTACATCAATTAAAACAATTGGGTGGTTGTAAAAAAACAAAGGAATACTTTGCTTTTTACAGTACTGAAATTAGCATTGACTTGATGACAATAAACTCATTGGGGATGTTACAAATCTTTGACGGTCAAAGCCTTCAAGTCAATGTCAGAGTAAAGATTACATGTTACATGTATGTACAGCAAGGCCAGCAGGGTAGCTGATACATTGTATTACACCATGTAAGATTGTTTTGTTGAGCTAAGTTATAATCATACGAACTACAAACATTTACTGGAATTCCTTGTGTACAGGATACATTGTATGTCCTTGTAAAACAGAAGCTGGATACAAAAAACATTATCCTCAAACTGCAGGGTTAAAGTATGAACATGTGCTAAACAATGGCCATCGTAGGTCAAGTTCATGGATACCTAAAAATATGTTGATTGAGAGAGTCAAGAAACATTTTGTACGAAAAACATTTTAACAAATTGGAACACAATTTTCTAAAAGAACAATGTTCTGAAAGAACAATGTTCTGAAAGAACAATGTTCTGAAAGAACCAGGTCAAGAATCACATAACTTCCACCAAATTGATACTATGGAGGTGCAGACCATTCCTCTGCCCTTCCGGCCCGCCCCGCCCCCAACACAATATTATCAGTTTTACAAAATGGAATGATCTTTTCTCCACCACAGACCACAACTAAATTGAAAACAAATTACAAATTAAACTGTAATTGAGAAGTTGGTAAATCATATAATTTCATTTATATTTATACCCTAAGGCTGAAAAGCCATCTGCACTTTTCATATCTGTTCAGAGCCATATGATTGCTCATTTGAATTTTAGGGCAGGGCCTCCAAAATTGTTGGTGTCTGGAATGCCAATCAAACAATGTGTAGTACTCCAGAACAACTGTTGCAATACGCCAATGTACTTTTGTAAGATGTACAGCACACAGTGATCTGCCATGTAATAAATAACTATCTAAAAGCATCCAGGGTTGTGTGAACTTTAAAAAAAAGTTCAAAAACCAAAATGCAACAATGAATTTGCCAGATGCGTCTGGCACAGAACATTTTAATATGTGTAGAAAATCTGTTTCTGGTTGTCAACCATAACAATCCCTGCTCAAATAATGCAAATTATCTTCAGGCAAACTAAAAGCCTGGATTCTGATTGGTCGATCCATAGCAACTAGAACCTGATCTCAACCTATATAATATTGCACGGCCCATATCAAACCCTGATCTGTCATGTGCTGTTCTAACTGTGCATACTGTCAGCTACTACTGTAGACCTCAAGTTTCCTTGAAGATAAACTTTGCTATCACACATTTATGCGCTTGTGGGACGCAAAAGTGCGATTATGTCCGCAATCTACTCAAGCTTGTGTGATTGCTAATATTATCAATGGAATAATGTATTCTCAGAACTTTGCCAGCTAGATTTAAAAAGAAGAAGAAAACAAATTGTGTGTAATAACCGCAAATTAAAATAATGATGTCTTTCTAGTGAACTGGTCTTCCTGGAAGTCTGTTTGGCTGTAGAGTGAAAGTAGAAAGTTCATCTTGCACCTGGGTTTCTATATTAGTTAACGCTCAACATTACTACCCAATGTACTTGATGGAAGGGTGGGGGGGGGGTCACAACAACCAAAGAAGGAACACGATGATGAACTTTACAAATACAAATATGCGCTCTTGTCTCCCTCTCCTTCATTGAAATTTTAAGCTCAACAGGTGTCTTCAAATTTCATCATCGACTGAGGGGGTGGTGCAGGGAAATCCATACATGCCTAGCAAGGTGACAGCAAGAACCAACAGCATTCACAACACCACAGAAATTTTAATCCAAAAGACACCTTTAGGCAATCTTGGAAGATTCACTTTTTAAACAGTGTACTTTTATTAGTTTCTGAGAAATGGGTTCACTTCAGACAAAACACTTTTGCATGATGCTTGCCACCATTACCATTTTTATAACAAGTAGGCTTTCAGGGAAAAAAATTGTTACTATTATTATTATTATTATTATTTTTTTTTTTTTGGGGGGGGGGGTGGGCGATCATCACCTCCATGTACTGTCTACGTACCCCATAGAGGAGAAAAAAAGTACATTTTATTGACCCCTTGCGCGCATGTCACATGCAGTGACTTTGTCATGCTGAACTTTTTAAGAGTCAACGGCTAGCATAAATGCCACACCACCTTAAATGTGCACAACACTATAACCATGGTGGTATAACACACAAGAATATTGTCTCCCAAAACGGCGCGATCAAGATTACTGGGATGATGACATCAGGGTGAATTAGGTCAATAAGAGCACAACAGCTCTAGATTGATTATTGTGTACCACAATATATAACGAAAACGATAACGCTCACGACGCAAAGAGAACGCATTGTATTGGTTGAATTGCTCCACGCAGAATATGCACACGCTCATTCAACCAATGGAATGCGTTCTCTTTGCGTGGTTATCGTTATCGTTCTCGTTATCGCTGCAGTGGGATCGGGCCTTAAGTCTTTATCAAACTTATTTCTTCACGCTTTTATTCCCACATCTGCCTACTGACCCCCTTTGGTGTGTGTCACACATGGCAGCTGTGACACACGGTCATCACTTAGGTGGTGTAAAGATGTAAATGCCATGGTGCAAAAAATGCGCATTACACTGTATAGCCTAACAAGCAGGGACTATGGCCCTTTCCGAAACCACGGCTTCGACTTTGGATTCGGCTTCAGGCTTCGTCCTCTCATCTGGAGCCCTGAGGCCTCAGCACGTGCGCAAAGTATGCGCTATTGTCAAAACAACCGCGGGGCCAAGCTACTCTGAGCAAAATCAGGAGTCGAAGCCGTGGATTTGAAAAGGCACAACTAAGATTACTGTAATTCACGAACACTGGTACATTGAAGTGTGAACTGCTTGCATAAAGCAGCTCAAGTAGTTGGGATTCCCCGCATGAACAGATGAAGAACAATGCCTCACTAGTTGAAGCCAATATTTGTTCTTGATTAGAAATTTTTGACATTATTTGTTTCTTTATTTGTTTGTGGTAGAATGCGATCATCAGCCATACAAGCCCCGGCTCTGGTTAATCGTGCTTCACTGGAGTGAGTGGAGAAGAAGGCCAGTAGTCCTTGAATTTCATCTTTGAGAGGGCAGGGTTCTTTTCATTTTTCAAAGGGTACTTCCATTGGAAGTCTAGCATGTCTAGGGGAAACAAAACTTAACAAAGTGCACATTACAATCCATACAAGATGGCCTCAATTCTTCTTGTATTGTAATGTAATTCAAGACAGTAAATAAAATAAGTGTTTGTGTTCACTAGACAGAGCTTAAACATTCATGTTTCTGTGCATGGTTTGAGGTAAACAGTTAGTGCAGAGTTTATAAAAACTTAATCTCTAATGTAGTAATGAGTTTTTCTGTTTGTTACTTAATATATGTCAAAAAATGCATAAGGATACGCAGCATTAGAATAGTCAAAGGGACATACTATACTATTATTAGTAGTAGTACACAACACAATATTGTTATTTTAAGGCAACTATTTTGTTACTAAATATTATGATCTATCTGCACGCCCACAGGCAGGGAACTTCACAAAAAAACTTACTAAGTAGTAGATTTCCACGCTACGATCATTAACATCGATGATGCATGATGACATCCACTATTACTAATTACTATTACTATATCAATGGCAATGCAAACAAAATTATTGTGTGGGCTGCGCTGATGACGGCATGCATGACAGGCGGCTGTGTGAACTTGTCTACATCACACATGATATGACGACACGTCGTCGTCGTGTACTGTGTAGGCTCATCAGCGATGCTGTTTTCAAGAATATTTCCACCCTTTAGCCCTAGATTTTCGAAACAAACCCACTTGCCTTAGGTATATCAAAAGACTTAGAAAGATAAAAATCTATTGAAATTGTCTTCTTACCTATGAATGCCAATGTCTTCCTTCAACACACAGAGGCGCGATGCACCACTGCTCAATCACACACTCGGCTAGCGCTACTATTTTTGGACTGTTATTTTGCTGGCAGACGACAAATTTACTCATAACCTTCAGGCTCTTTCTACATGGTATATATAAATGTTTTTAAAGTGTAATTTTAATTATTTTTTTTAATTAAAACATTGTAATTAAATACGTAAATACCATAGAAAGTTATTTAAATTACGCTTGTTTTAAAAATGTGTTATTATTTATTTTTAATTATAACATTATATTTAACAGTCATTTGCACATTGCCTCACTTTGACAAAATTTGGTGACCCCGGCAAGTTCCGTGAGCTCAGAATGTTGGCTTCAATCAAAACTTTTGGCAGGTTTCCACGGATTCTGCCGAATTTTCGACATGTATCCTCATCTCGGGTGGGTATTTGAGGTCTCGAATATGAAATTCAGGTTTCTATATTGACGGAATGGCATATTTCTTTTAAATATCACTTGTTTTAAAAAAATGTTCCACGGCACAGGCAGGGCACAGTAATAAATGTCAGTAGTGTATTAAATGTGTATGTGTAGGGCCAGGGGTAGGCGTTTCTTGTAACTCACTTCACTTCACTTGACCATGTTATGATGTTAATGTCCAGCCAAAACTCATGGAGGCCCTGACTCATTAAGTATCACTGATATCAGTTGTTCTTGGGGTTTCCCACTTGACCATTAATGATAATGTTTGGCATGTTTGGGCATGTTTGTTGACCTGAGTGAGTGCTGAGAGCTGAGTATATTAATCTCTCTCAAAAAACCATGCTTTTGGGGTGGAAAACTTTCTGTTTCCCGCCACCCTCCCCTGGCCACCACTTTATATTGATACATTTTCCTTAACTCTCTTTTTTACAAAAACGAATATCTCATTTAAGGGAATAATTAGATACTATATTATTTCATATCGAATGAAAAAGTGGTGGCGCCATACGGAAACTTTTCCGAACTATTTTACTTTATAACAAATGAAAGAGTGGTGGAAGCAGGGATACGGCAAGTTTCCCAACTTTTTATACATTTATCAGGCATTCCTAGAACTATGGCATATGCAGAGAGGTTTGTTCCGCTATCGTAATACATCGTCTCCATGCTCAGTGAGGGTTGTTCTCCTCGTTTGTTAAAAAAGCGTTGCCTGGATCTACTCCTTGAAAACTCTACGAGTTTCGTTCTGCAATCCTCTCCACGAACTTAGAGACAATAGCGGAACGAACCTCATAGCTCTATATAGTAGCCTGTTTCAGATGGGACTGACGTTAATCGTTAGACTAACCAAGTATGAGGTTCGTGGAGACGATAGTGAACAAACCTCATCATAGTTTAAGCCCTTGACCCTGGCCAAAATTAGTAATACTCTTTTTATGAAATGATTCTGTATTTCAATGAATATTAAAAACCTCTTTTTCTTATTTGTATAAAAAAAGAGGAAATTTACCTCATCAAAAATGGTCCGATTCGAGTTGAGGTCTATTTGTAGCCTACTGACATGACTGAAGCCGGTGTGTCTCTTTAAACGGTATTGATGGCTCCACAGTGGACAGCTCAGTGGTTTTCTGAGGATGCACATCCCAGTCTCTCAGTGTCCTTGGCCAGAAGCTCCGCTCGTATTCTTTTGACGAGTTGAGCCGCATGAAGTGATGCTGTTCGCTACTTTGTATTCTGGTCACAATTTCATAGAGCTGCTTTAGAAGCAGAAACTTTATTTGCTTAATTATTTTCTGCTTTAGCAAAAATGAGCAGGATACCAGTCACAAATTGTACAAGAGACAATATGGTAGTTTGGCTGGTAAACTTAAAGGCAATGGACACTATTGGTAATTACTCAAAATAATTATTAGCATAAAACCTTACTTGGTAACGAGAAACGGGTAGCTGTTTATAGTTTACAACATTGTGAGAAACGGCTCCCTCTGAAGTAACGTAGTTTTTGATAAAGAAGGAATTTTCCACGAATTTGGTTTTGAGACCTCAGATTTAGAATTTGAGGTCTCAAAATCAAGCATCTGAAAGCACACAACTTCGTATGACAATGGTGTTTTTTTAAATATAATTATCTCGCAACTTTGACGACCAATTGCACTTAAATTTTCACAGGTTTGTTATTTTATGCATATGTTGAGATACACCAAGTGAGAAGACTGGTCTTTGACAATTACCAATAGTGTCCAGTTTCTTTATTAAAGGGACACATTGCCTTGGATGGACAAGTGGGTTTATGAAAAGCATTGCAAACCGTTTGTTATAAAATGCATTATGGTTTAGAAAGATATTTTAAAAGTAGAATATAATGAACAACACAAATGTTCTTCGAAAATGCACGGTTTTCCTTTTACTTTGCGAACCAACACTGTCGGCCATTTAGTTGAGTCACAAAAATTAGTGCTGTGTTGGTTCACGACGTATAAGTAAAACTATGTGATTTCGAAGCACATTTGTGTGGATCATTATATTCTACTTTTAAAACATCTTTCTAACCACATGCATTTCATAATAAACGTTTTCAAATGCTTTTCATAGACCAACTCGCCCAATCCAAGGCAACGTATTCTGGTAAGGATTATGTTTCTGTGCTTAGTTACTTTGGGATAGAAATGAGGTATGAGTACGACTATACTTCTCTGGAGGGATGTACTCATTTGAAGATAGATAGAGGTTGTTTGTTGTTTTGTAAAGCATAGTACAGCGAATGGCAAGTTTCCTCTCAATGTGGGATGGCCAAGGTCCTGTCTGATGGCTGTGTCAATCAATTGCATTCTTTTTTTAGGTCCCACAGATGAATTTGTTGGCTTTTGAAACTTTTCTAGTGTGTTTTCCATATTGCAGATACATACTTTAGTTGAGGTCACACTAGTCTTTTTGAGGTCACACTAGTCTTTTTGAGGTCACACTAGTAGTGTAGTTTCCAAAGATGAATTGGATGGCTCTCCTTTGAATCTTTTTGTGTGTGTCTGTTTGGTTTTGTTTGAAAGGATTGTTGGAAAAGATTCCATGTGGCTGATGCATACTCTAGTTGAGGTCACACTAGTGAGATGTAAGCTTGCTTCTAAAAGTTCTAGTTTGGGTTACCAATATTCCTCTTCAGGAAGCCATAGATCAGTCCTGCCTCGAAGTCAACAGTTGTAATTGGATTTCCAGCTTATTCTCTCTTTGTAGTTCAACTGCTAGGTGTTGACTTAGAACACCCAACTATTGTGTTCCCATGGTGTAGGAGTTATCACTGTCTTCTTTATATGCATTGTTTAGCATTGGTTGCCATTGAGTCTCATCTGCCAGAGATAAGACCACTCCTTCCCCCCAAAAAGAAAGTGACAACAAACTGCTGCAAAATCCGTTTGAGTTACCATATTATTTAAACTCACCTGTGTTACACAGGGTATTTCAAGTTAATATGGTGGTATGATTCTGTCTAAAAAAGAAAGAAGTTTTTACTAATCTTAACTAATGTCAAAAATTGACTGCTTGTGATTACTACAGAGTTGCATAAGTAGCATATTGCTCACAATATTTCCCCATCTGCAGATACAAAATATGTCACTCAAGGTCTGTTTTGGACATCCAGTTCAGATTTTACTCGAAAAGTTATCTTTTTTTTTTTTTTTTTTGAGAATAGACACAAAATGTTTGACTTCATATTCCTGCACCTACATAACGCCGTAATAAAACTTGGTTGTTTTGTTTTTGGATTTTGGTAAATTTGTTTATCTAAACGTGATTATTATTATTAAAAATGGGTTAATTGTTATGACCTCCATTTTGACCCTAGCACAAGCAGACCTTTTTTCAAGCCTCGAGTCTAAACATTAGGTCAGTTATTGTTTTTATTTAGGTTGTTATTACTGTATTATGAGTGTTTTTGTTTTATTTCTCTTTTTCTTTTTTTTTTGGGGGGGGGGGTATTTGGTGTGTATGCAATTTTCCATGTTCAGTGACTTATTTGTATTTAAATTTTTAGTTGAAGAAGAAATGTTATTTAGACTATTCTGCCAGAGTCTTGTCATTTCAGTATTTTTTCTTTGATGTATTTTTAATAATGTGAGAGCCCCTAAATGATCACCTGTGCCAAACAGCTCACCCTTAGATACGGTTTTAAGTAAATAAATAAATAAATAAACACATAAATGAGCAACATTTTTATTTATATACCAAAATTCATGTTAATTGGTGGGCAGTTTGCAACAACCTATTCCTTTTTGTTGTACCTGTTCATAAATCATTTACAAAATTCAGTTGATCAGTTGGTCAGGCATAATAAAGGAGAGGCCATCATGAAAATATAATATCATGGAGTGGGTATGAAAAGTTTTCATCAATAAAGCACAAGTCTACACATCAGTTCTTCTATAGCACTTTATCACACCCGATGGGCATCTAAAAGGGCTCATTATTTTTTCACCAGGTATTCAGATCTATAATTAAATAATGCGACCCATTTTATAGTAACTTGAAAGAGGTTTGCAAGGTGATGCTGTGTAATCTGCAGCCAACCATGGCAGTAAACTCTTCTCATATCACAAAGTGTACTGGGGTCTTTTACCTATGGTGAAGGTCTTGCTTGTGGACAAATGTTCCATGATTGGGTTGGGAACCAAACCCACTCTCAAAATATCAGAACTTGAGCCTGACATGCTAGACCGCTCTGCCACAAAACTCCACAAATACAATTTATTTCTAATATTAAGGGGAAAGCTTAGGGGCAAGGAGGCATCCTAACAGTCTTTATTTCTCGTTAAATTTATCTTTTCCTGTATTTATTTTTTCCAGACTTGTCAAGCTCTGAGGAACTTTTCACATGAAGGTACCGTAAAGTATAGTAACTTATAATGTATTTTATGCATTTATGTAATATAAATTCATTTCCAACTGCAAATTTTTACAAGTTGTACAACCCTAACAATTCCCAATCCATCCAGAGCCAACTACAAGTTTTTTTTTACAATTCTGTTGGACCATTGTTTTGTGGTTGGACTAATAAGGACTACATTAGTAAACTGATCATGATTTACATGGGATTAGCACCGTCGGCAATCATTTAGAAGTAGAAAACCGCTTGGTCGGCACTGGTCTTGTTGTAATCGCCAGTAATCGTTGTGGTAGCGAGTCAGAAACACTTTTTACGGAGAAGCAGTAAAGTTGGGCGGAGTCTTCAATTTGCCAAATTGCTGGATTTTAACGGCGATCATCCCCCGACTTGATAATTTTTTGAGATCGGGGTGATTGGCATGATCTTTCTAAGGTCGTAGTGCTGTGTGAATGGGGTATAAGCAGTTTGCAACAAAGAATAGTGCATGTAGTAGCAATTACTTTCTGGCTCGGTAACGTTTTATAAATTATGTACACACACTTCAAACACAGTGTAGCCTACATACATGTAATGTATACAAAGTGTTGGGTATGTATATGAATTTTATTATTTGTTCCTTGCCTATTTTTTTCTTTTCCCAGTCAGCTCTCACCCCCACCCTGAGCCCATCTGACACTCCTATTTCAACCAAAGTATTGGTCAAGTGCAAACTTTTTTTTGATGTCCCCACCCAGTAATTAATTTTCTTTTAGTATAATAATATACCGGTAGGTCACTGCGCAATGTATTAAGTTGTCCATATTGGCAGTTTCACTGTTCTAGCTCAGATTGTATTGTGATTAGCTACTATTTCTGCTCTATGATATAGGGGCCTAAAAGCAATAAATACTGTAATGAAAGAAAATACTGAAAGACATACATGAACTACACAAATGACTTTGGATTTCTGTTCTACTACACAGTGATTGTTACTTGCTGCACTGCTATAGTAATTTTTTTTAAAGCTATTGTCCTTGTTGGTTAACCTTACTTAATACCTTTATATTTGTACAGGTTCCAAAACGCAAGCAGTTAACGGCAGGGAAATATCACAACTATGGCGTAGGTAAGTTATCATTTCAAAAGATGGAACCCGTGCCTAGAAAGGCTTCACCCGTTTGACTTATCCAAGCATGTTTTTCCAACCAGCCTCCCCCCATCCCTAATTGCTGTAAATTTGTCATCTATTGTTCTCTGCAAATTTTTGCAAAAAAATGGTGTCTACAAACCAGCAACAGTTTAAGTTTAGCACAAGAGATTCAATTCAACATTGTTATTAAATGCTCATAATATTAAACGCATCGCAGACAGTTTAATAAGATTCACATTCAACATTGTATGAGGCCAAAAGGATTTAATTTGCCATTTTCATAATGACCAAGGTAGACCCAATATATATACATCGCAGAGAATATTATAATGGCGTGACGGATCCATAAATATACACCATGAATTTTGTTCTTTCTAAGAACGGCGCAGCACAATTGATGGCCCATTGTGTTCTGCACAGCAGACTTAATTTCAGGTAGATGGCTATTCATGTGTAGCGTCGGCTATCCATCTTTTTCTTGAGCAGTCTTATGAAAAACAATTACGAGGCAGCGCTGACAATGGACCAAAGAAGCCAGTAGGGAGTAATCACCATTTTGATCTTCTCGTAAATTAACATCTATTATTTAAATCATCATCACCATCGTTATTGAGCATTTTGTGACACTTGTGTATGCCTTATAATTTCAAGCAACAATTAGGGGAGCTGTTAAACTCCAGCAATTTAATCTTATCTGCAATTTCCTTTTTTAATGGAATTTATGTGCTGTGTACCATATCATTATAATTTGTCAGAAATAAACATGATTGGTAAATGTGTATCTGTGGATTATCAATGGGGTTAAATCCCAGAATTGTTCAGAACTGTGGGACAATCAAGACCAAAATGTTTGGAAGTTTGGCCAAAGCACGCTGAATTAAAACAAGATCTTCAGAATCTTTCTACTAGGTGTTTTATCTTGGTTGTAAATGCCCTACTGTACAAGCTTAGGCATTCTACATGTATATATGATTGTCTCTTGTTGATTTTTATCAACAACAAAAAATAGCAATATTAATCAAAATAATAAGTTGTTTGCATACCGGCTGAAATTTGCACGTATTGACCGGATACAGAAGCATGTATGTGGATAACCCAATATTGTAACTCTTTTAAAAGATGATGACAATTCGCAGGATGACATTTCAAAGACAGTGGACACTATTGGTAATTGTCAAAGACCAGTCTTCTCACTTGGTGTATCTCAACATACACATAAAATAACCAACCTGTGAAAATTTGAGCTCAATCCATCATCAAAGTTGCAAGATAATAATGAAAGAAGCAACACCCTTGTCACACAAAGTTGTGTGCGTTTAGATGGTTGATTTTGAGACCTCAAATTCTAAATCTGAGGTCTTGAAATCAAATTCGTGGAAAATTACTTCTTTCTCAAAAACTATGTTACTTCAGAGGGAGCCGTTTCTCACAATGTTTTATACCATCAACCTCTCCCCATTACTCGTCACCAAGTAAGGTTTTATGCTAATAATTATTTTGAGTGTTTACCAATAGTGTCCACTGCCTTTAAGCAGCTTTTTTGTGGGAGAAATGGTGTCAATGAATTTGTGGTATAACCTTACATCAGCGTGAACCCATTTAATTTAATGTGTATGAAGTCCTTCACCCATGGTGAAATAATAGCATTCACTATGACACCCTAATACTCAATTTAAAACTGGATTCAGTCATGTGATTTATTTGACTAGTTTCTGTACTCGGTTGAAAATATCAACAGGTGTTCACAGCAAAACTCCCTTTCTGTCAGCATTGGGAGCTGACTACAATGTGAATACTAAACTAGGGGGTGTTCAGTGGAAAGTTTGGACACTTACCGCCGAAACATGAACGTTTAAAAGTGATCAAGATTGGTTTAAATTGATTGCTATGTGCGCAAGTTCAACTTGAGAAGCTGTATTGCAATATTATATGCTAGATCAAGAAGAAAATTTCAGCACGTTGTATTAGAAGTGTAGTTAGCCTGCTTTGGTAATTAAAATTTAAGATGTCTATGCTGCCTTTTTTCCATTCTGGTGAAGGACAAATTTTTTAAGTGCAGGCATACTCACTTGCCGAAGCCTGCGGTGAACCTAAAAAAAGTTAACCAATAGACCTGCCAACCACTAGTCTTGGTGCAAGACGTTTCTCGTTTTAATTTCTTCCCTCCATCAATCGATCACAACCGCTGATCTCTAATTAATAATAACACAGATCAGTGATTGCAACCTTTGCATGCACAACAAAACCCGCCATAGTAGCATGCAGCGAGGCTTTTACTCGTCGACGGGTGCATTCAAGTTACCAGGCTGGCCTGCTTATCTGTTTCCAGTTGTGCGCATGCGTAGTATTTTTTTGACCCACACGTTGAATATGTATATAAGGTCACATAACTCAAACATGCAAACGGGCCAAGACGTTTCTCTGGTGCGGTGAGTGGACTAAGTCAGGTGAGTCAGTGTGGGCGCTGTTGGTGAATTGGCGGCGGTGTGCGTGAAAGGAAAATGAGAAACGCCTTGCACCAAGACTAGCCAACCACCTGCAACGTATCCAGGAATTAATCATAAATAATGCCTTAAAAGCAGCGTACAGGGTTGTATTGGTAATAAAAAAAAATAAAAAAAATTGATCGAACTCAATTTAAATGCTTGCCACTTATAAAGTTCATGCTGGTACCAATCCTCCAGAGAAATATATTTCTGTCTTAATTACTGGCTCAGTTGAGAATTGAATTTAGTGGTTTACTGCTTATTTTGAAAGCCGCATCTGGAACAAGCCTAATATGAAGGTACACATAATCCCTGGCAGAATAGAAACTTCTTTGGGTTTTTGGTTTTCTCACTAAAAATGCCGTTAATGTGGACTCATTTATAATGAATATGCTAAGCAAAGTATATAAAATGTATCACGTAGGCCCCCTATATCTTGTAAAGAAACAAGCAGCTTTGTGTTTCGTATTTAGAAGCAAAAAAACTACTGGGTGAAATGAATTCATCAAGGTTTACAATATCAAATGACCTGAGATGTCTCACAATTTATATAGCATACAGAGCTAGTAATACTACTACACACTCAACAAGTGTTCACCAAACACCCAAGTTCTTTATGGTTCCAGAATATTTCATGTATGATTAATGGCGCAAGCCAAGTGGAAATGAACAGCTTCAAAGGGGTTATCACTCCTCAAGGAGCAGTGTGTTCACTTGGATGCACATACTTTGTGCACCTGTAGATTCGCCGCTCTGATATTATTCCCGAAAATCCAAGGGGCTCCCAAAGAAAATATCCTCATGAATAGTACTTTGCGTGTACCCATGACCCGGACTAAAGAAATTTTACTTCCTTTGTGTATGTGGCGTGGGGGTAAATGCAGAAAAGACCCTTTGAATGCTGATTAATGGGCTGGTCTTGCATCGCTGCTCAAGCAGTAACTACTGGCTTCTAGACGACATCTTTCTTTATGCGTGGAGTAAGCCCAACTGAATTATTGAGTCCTTGTCGCCAATTTTCCATTCATCCTGCTTTCCTTCAAAGAGGCATAAAAGTGTATTGTGACCTTGTGCGGCAGCAACAGGCTTTCTTTACACAGTTGACCTCTGTATAAGCAGCAGAAGGAAAGGAGCTGGCAGACAAAAAAATTCTGACCTGGCTTTTCCTTGGGAATTGTTCATATACGATTTCTCAGTTTAAAATAAATATGAAGGAAAATATTTGGTATCTTGGGTTTTTGTTACCATTTGAAAGTTTGTTATCAGCTTAATAACAAATTTGTGTTGATTTTGACAATTTCGTTTTCGTTAATCTTGGCTGTTTCTTTTGTGTGACTTATTACTAGGGTGACATAGATACTTTTTGAACCATTTGGTTTCAATTGATACATAACTACAAAAGAAGGTTCCTGTTAATTTTGCTGGCTCATGTCATTGATGGTTCTACAGAGTTTGATATTTTCCTTAAATTACAATAGGATGTAGAAGATCGTTGCGTTTGTTCTTATACAATACATGCACCATACAAAAATCATATCCCCCCCCCATATTTGCTGTTTGCTCAAGGAGATTAATCTACAATAAGGTTTTCAAGTGTGTTTGTTAATATGTAGTCAAGGAAAAAACACTAAATGAAATAATCGCTTGAGTCATTCTTGTGTTAAAGTGCAGAAACCTTCATTTTGAAGATGCTGTGTACATGTAGGGGGCGGGTTTCAAAGACTTAGTAGTTGTAATGATGTTAATGTAACTCATAAATCATCACCAACAGACAGGGTAATGTAGTACGCCCCAGGGCATCACGACTCAGTCTCCAGCCGAGACACTGGCACCAAGAGACCAGTACGTTTATGGAGAACAAACGACCAATGAGGAGAACGACTTAATTTATCCTTTTGTGGCAAGACGGGGCCCCCATACAACGGACTACAATAGATGCCATCTCTATGGGAGACAGGATGAGAAATGATATCGGCAGCTAATGATATTGCCAATTTTCTACAAGACATCTCGAATTTAGAGGATGGCTATGGATAATTCAAGCCCGTGTGTTTATTGCATACATGGGAACTCAATTGAAACAGTTTGGGCAAAAAAGGGATGATGATGAAGTCAGTTTTTAGTTTGGGGGCACCAACAAATGTGTTTGATTAACTTCTTAATTCTCTTTGCTAAGCAAAAATTGAGTCGAACACCAGTCACAACAACGCAAACTTAATGTAATTTGGGCAGGTAACCTGATTCTGCTAAGCAATACTCTTGTGTGTTTAGCACGTTTTTGTGCTTACAGGCTTTATGAAATTGAGCCCTTGTTTCAAACAAACGGTCCAATGTGGCTTATTGGTAATTTTGTATTTTTTAGTAACAATTGCTTTTTACAAATTTCTGTTCCTTGTAGCGTGCATTTATTTTAATGAAAACATAGTAAAATAAGATATAAATGTATTTACACATTATTATAAGAAGAAAGCGATTTAAAAAATACATATGTTCACATCACTGCAGATTGTAAACTTGAACAAGATGGTGTGTGTTTGTCCTTTAGAATTATTGCTTGACTCATCTGTACAAAAACAAATTACTAATATATTTTTTTGTACCCTGTATTAGGAAAGTATTACCTGTTGTGATCTCGGTATGGGAAACTGTCTAGTACTATCTCTCCTGAGACTGTGAAGCTATTGTGTCTTTTGCCTCAGTGTAAACTTCATTAATTTTAAGTGCTGATGGAGGGAGAATGCTACAATGAGAAAAGCCAAATACCGGGTCGTCTCGTGCAATATCCATTATAATTATATTGGCCATATCTAAAGCCCTTCACTTGACAGTTGGCGCATTATCTTATTGTGCCATCTGAGCCAATCAGAGGTAATGGGTTGGCTGAATTGGTTATTACTCTGGATCATTTCGTTCCAATTTTTTGTTTTCTTCGTCCCTGGTCCAAGGAGACAAAAAAAAAGAGGTTTTGTTAAATGTTTGGTGGTAGTAATTTCCCTTAGGTTTTGTTTGTTTAACCAAATAAAGGTAGTTGCCCGAAATCTTTTATTTGAGTGCGATGATAACTCACTATATTTGATTTTGAACAAGCAAATGATTCCGACTGTTCAGTTTTTTTTTAGCAGTAAATTGCATTATTAGAAGCTAAGTTGTGTTTTCTTTCAAAACGGCTCTCAGGACCAACCTGTTGTTTAACCTGTTACAGGTTCAGACTAATACTGGTCTCGCCCTATTCTCTTAGCTCCTTGTACTAGTATAAACAAATTTTTTAGGGGTGTGGCGAGGGCCGCTGAGATCTTCTAGGGTTTTAACCAAAGGCAATTAAATATTTTTTGAGCATTTATACCATCATAAAGTAAGCAGTTTGCAACAGCTTCTATTTTTTGTGTTTTTTAAATTTTATTTGGCACTACATCATTCCGGTTATTAAGTATTCTTATTACTCTTAAGTAGGATTTGAAACTTTGCATGGTGGAAATAAGATATAGAAGAGTTTGCGGTAACACCATGTAATAACAATCTCTAAATGAGTTGGGGTGGTTCTGAAAAGAACCGTTGGATTAACTCGACGTTTCAATCAGTATGCTCTGATCGTCTTCTGGAGAATGCTGGACTCTGATGCTGCATGCTGCTTAAGTACTGGGCGGCGGATCAGCGGTGATGCACGAAGGCGGGAAAAACAGGCGGGAAGTGAACTCGATGATGCGTGGTGAAACCTCTTCTATATCTTATTACTCTTCTTTTTATTATTACCATCATTTACAAGACCTTGTTTGGTGCCTGTTTTGCTTTAACTGCCTGGTCCAGCAATGACTCCCAAGAAACATGTAGTAAATACTGACCAGTACTTGTTTCAAATAGTTGTTTTTAAAAACTTGCTGGTGTTTTATATTTTTATATTTCTTTTAAAGCTTTTTTTAGCATCATTAATTTTAATATTCACATAACATATTTGTTTGCTCCATTTTTTTGAAAGGTCAAAAAGATTTGGGTTTTCTTGGGGTAAGATGTATCTTACAAAAAAGATTGAGTATCTTACCTGTAATGTAGTTTCTTGCCATTAAAGGAAAACGTTGCCTTGGATCGGACGAGTTGGTCTATTAAAAGCGTTTGAAACCGTTTGTTATGAAATGCATATGGTTAGAAAGATGTTTGAAAAGTAGAATATAATGATCCACACAAGTATCACTCGAAATTGCACGGTTTTCCTTTTACGTCGCGGACTATCACGGTCGGCCATAAATGGCCGACCGTGTTAGTCGACAGGGTAAATAGAAAACCGTGCAATTTCGAGGCATATTTGTGTAGATCATCGTATTCTACTTTTACAATATCTTTCTAACCATATACATTTTACAACAAACGGTTACAGAACGCTTTTCAAAGACCAACTCAAACGATCCAAGGCAACGTGTTCCTTTAATTGAATAATACTTGTGATTTGATATTTTGGTTTTGAAATGTCTGTGTCATTTATTGTTTTCACTGTACACCTTTATCTAGCTCCAAATAAAAGATTGAAAATAAACTTTAAAGATTTGCCAACTCTCATCTGCTGACCTGTTTCTTTTTCATATTCCAACATGGGCTGGGTTGTGAATGATTTAAGGAACACGTTGCCTTGTATCGGATGAGTTGGTTTATAAAGAGTGTTTGAAACTGTTTTTTAAAACAAAATGCGTATGGTTGGAAAGATGTTTTAAAAGTAGAATACAGTGATTCACACAAATTTGCCTCGAAATTTTGTGGTTTTGCTTTTACTGTGCGAACTAACACGGTCCGGCCATTTATGGGTGTGAAAAATCTGACTCCCATAAATGGCCGACTGTGTTAGTCGACGAGGTAAAAGGAAAACTGCAATTTCGAGGCATGTTTGTGTGGATTATTGTATTCTACTTTTACATTTTTCTACCGATATGCATTTTATAACAAACGGTTTTCAAAGACCAACTCGAACAGAAAAAAAATGTGTGTGCTAAAGAGCGGAAAATTGTGGGATGGTAGGTCATTTTCGCATGTTGAACCCACTCTCTGGAATGACTAATTCATAATATTTTTGGTGTTTAAACTTTTAAGATTAGTTTGAGTGTTTTCTGTCTGATTTTCCTCTTTCCCTCTGGTGCGCCTTGAGCACCTTAATTTGGTGGATATGGCGCAATACAAATACTATGCAGTATTATTATTATTGTTATCATTATTAAAAGTGTAAATGAACTTCACTTTTTCTTCAGGTCAAGAGCCCTGTGTAGAAGTTACCCTCACATCGTGACTGCCAACCCAGCAGCTAGAGGTTTCCAAACATCTACTGTATACTGTAAGTAGAAACTATGTTCAAGTTTATTCACAACTTTTCAGGGGGTGGTGGTCTTCGGTTGATTCTGATTGTGGTTTGGGTTTTGTTTGTGTTCTCTGATGGAACAAATGATATTGGTAGTATGAGGTTGTTCCGATGCCCTTATTTATTTAAGGAAACCCAGTTCAGCTTTACCTGGTCTTACTTCCTTGTTTTTCTGTTTCCCCTTGTTTTGCGCCGTGTTTTTAAAAACAATATCTGGTTGATAGTTGACGTCTAAACCAGATGCTTTATTTTTTTCTGTTTTAAACGCAGATGAGGAGGTTCAAACAGTGCAGACGCCTCCCTTTGCAGAGTCTGTTTCAGAAGGGGACGTCAGGTGGGAAAAGGGTAAGCAACTCCGACATCCCATAATCTCTTTTTTTTTGCAAGAAAGTCAGGGCTATTCATAAAAACTCTTCACATAAACGGACAATTGATTCAATTTTTCATCATCACACAAAAGATAATTCTCAGCCCATGGCCTGCCGAGATCGCCCATTAATCATATTCTTTTGTATTCGGGAGGGCCTTAGAAGGCAATTAACCTGGAGATAATATTTCAGGTGAGACATTCCCACTCATCTTTGCTTTACTTTTCGTGATTAGGCAAGGTCTTTTGAGTCAAAATCTGTCATTATCAATTTAATGACTTCTGAACAACTAAATGACATGCCCGAGGGGGGTGGGGGATGGGGAATTAAGAATAAAGAAAAAAATGAGGTGAAATATCAAACAATAGGATTCCTCGTCCACGTAAGATATGTTATCTGGATGAATGATAATAAATTCATTTCCAATCAGGGCCCAATTTCATAAAGCTGCTTAAGCAAAAAAAATTCGCTTAAGCAAAAAAAAATCCTTGCTTAGTAAAATTAGATTACCGGCCAAGACTCCACTCAATTATTAAGCTAAGTAAACAACAGCTAAATACCAGTCACAAGCAATGTGTATGGCATGATGAAATTTTGGCCAGTAACATGTGTAAAATAAGCGAGCAATTTTTTTGCTTAAGCAGCTCTATGAAACTGGCCCCTGGAGGTAGTGTTGCACACCTTGTGAACAAAAAACTGCTGGCACACAAGTATACTCAAGCAAAGAGAATAGAACCCATAGAGGGTCAAAACCATAGAGGATCAATTTAAAAAGTATTTTTGTTAGGCCTAAATGCATTACAACTTTTCTTTCATCTGACTTGCATTATATTACAAGTGATTTATTTCATTCTTGATCCATTCACGCCATTTACACTATATTGCCAGTAACCCTGGGGTGGATTTCACAAAGGTAGTCCTAACTTAGGACTAGTCCTAGACAATGCTAAGAGATAGGACGAGTCCTAAGTTAGGATGAGTTACTGGTCCTAACTTAGAACCAGTCCTATCTCTTAGCATTGCCTAGGACTAGTCCTAAGTTAGGACTACCATTGTGAAATCCACCCCAGGTCTTTATTTAAAAAGAGCTATGATCTACATCTACCTCTACCTTAAATTATCAAGGAGACGTGTCTGTACTTCCTCTGAACCAAACTTCCCAATATCAGTCTAACTAGTGAAAGTAAATCACAGTTTTATAAAATTTGACTGTTTATTACGGTTAAGCGTGTTTCATTTGGTGGATTCATATGTGCAAACTGCATTGCATGATCAAATCAAATAAATGCCACATCGGTAGTTAATTTCCTGCCGTGAACAAAAAAATTCATTTCTTTTTTAACCACATTACATTTTGAGGAATTCTGGGTTTGTTTTTTTGCACTCCCCCAACGAGGTTAAGGAGTGCAGAGGAGAGCAATTGATCTCGCCATCCTTGAAGAAGAAAATCTGGAGATTTTGTCCAGACTCTTATCAGTAATTCTGTGGGCTTGTTAATTCCTCCTTCTACGTATGGATAATTACACTGTTTAAGCAGCAACTTATAAACTTTTATAAGGTGCTACATATAAATTGGTGTTATAATATAATTCATAAAAACTTTAAAACTTGTCTTAAAAAACTTGTCTTAAGTGCCTGAAGCACCTTATGGATATGTGCACTATATAAGACTCCAATATTATTACTATTGCTAACAGTAAATTTGCTTTTTAGTGCCAATTAAATTTCTGTCTGCATGTAATACTAGCTGTTGTGTCCTGTCATATTTCTTTCATATATCTTTTCATCAGCTCTAAATAAGAAATTAGATTTATTGTCAACACCGAAAGCTTCAATAAGCTAACTAGACCAAGCAAGAATAAAAGATGATCTTGGTCGTGAAACCAAATCGAATAATTGCTTGTAACCCAGGATGCTCAAAATCAGTCAGGCAGATCCAAAAGACTGTTTGTTCCATCCATCTTGTGAGCAACAGGTATCACTGACAACTTTCATCTTGTAGTCTGGCCCCATGTCGCTCCTTCTCTTGTTATATAAGACGTGGAGGCCGATATCAAACACAAGATGGGGATGGGCTTACTTACGTCAAAACCACATGTGGTCGTGTAACACTATCGGGAAACACAAGCTGTTCTTGGATGAGTGCTAAAACTTATCCTGACATGGAAGATGTATAAATTTGCCGTGGCTCTTATTTTAGCATCTGCTATTTTCTACATGAGATGTTGAGTTTGTGTTTCAACAATGAGATCTGAGGGATGATTAATTACTCATATTTCACTTTTGGAAGTATTATCCTGATAAACTTAATTGTAGGACTGTATAAGAAGCGATATTTAATGGTGTTAGGTTCTCAATAACCAAAGAAGCTTCTTAAATTGATAAACAGTGAGGACACTTATATCAGCTGAAGCTGCAGTATTAATAACTTTTGTGTGTGAAATGCTATGTGCACAATATGGTTAACATGTGCTTATCCTCATAATGTAGCTTTGCATTGTGCACTTTATGAATATTCCACTAACCTTTCTACCATATGGGGTATGTTTTACATTAACTATTTTTCTTCAAGTTATGTATTCAGCTATGGTCCAATGACTATGAACTTCTATTATTATACATACATATATATGTAAAGGTAATGAACAATTTCCCTTGCATAGAATTGGAAAATGCTGCATTAAACGTGTCAGTTGCTACTCAAAAATCTTTTATATGCTTACTCAACATTATATTCCTTTTTGGAATTTTGCCGAGTTCTATTCATAATAATAATAATATCGAAGTCTTATATAGCGCACGTATCTACTCAAGGCGCTGAGTATATACAAACTTTCAGAAAGATAGGTTATTGCAATGATGAATTTTGAGACCCAATTATTTAGCACCTTAGTAGGGTTTACAAGGTGCTACGGTGCATTAAGCAGCCACAACCAGGAACACCGGGGCGAACCCCTTCTATTTTCGATAAGTGCACTGGGTTCTTTTACATGCGTTACACAACACATGGGACCAACGGCTTTACGTCCCATCCGAAGGACGAAGCAATGGTTAAGTGTCTTGCTCAAGGACACAGTGTCACGGCTGGGGATTCGAACCCACACTCTGCTGATCAGAAACACCAGAGTTTGAATTCGATGCTCTTAACCGCTCGGCCACGACACTTCCACAATTCATGGGAAGACCATACTTTTTTCTCTCTCTCTTTTTTTCACCAGTTCATACGTTGGTCTTGTAACCTAGCGCCTCCTGTTTATTCTCCCTGTCACATATTCCTTCAGACGATTTGTATTTCTATCATTCTTTCTTTGTTTTCTGTGCAGCCGTTGGTGACTATGTGAACGAAGATGAGGTTGTCGGAGAGATAGAAACTGATAAGGTAGTATTTCTTGTTAAAGTACTCATACGTATTGTGTTTATCTCTGTCATTTTTTCTCAGTTTATTGAAAGAAAGTTTACTTTGATATATTATAAAGTCATGTCATATGAGGCAGTTGCACAAGCAACCATTCCAAGCACTCTCAAAGGAGCAAGAACAATCCACTTCAATTTTCACAGCATTTTCTCTGGGGCAGTAAGAAGCCATTTGACTAAATTGCCTCTTGTTTGATTCAGTTCCTGTGAAACCAATGTGTTTCTATTGAACAATAAAAATAATAGCTCGTTCTATAGCACATTTAACAATAAAATATCAATGTGCTTTACATTAGTGCCATGGTCATTGGGCAGTAATATTCTTGTTATCCTTCTCAGTTCCCTGGTGAGTATACAGCCCAGAGCTGCCGTGGTGCTCTAAATGGTTTCTCAAACACAATATTAACCTATACCCTTGCACCCGTCTTCACCTCTTGGTGAAAAGAAGCAATTATAACGGAGTGTTTTGCTCATGGACACAAGTGCCATGATTGGATTCGAACCCACACCTCACCTTAATGGCTGAACCACCAGAACTTGAATTCGATGCTCTGGAATTGGTTGTCGTCAAGTGGCCTTTTGCATTGGCCTTATGTGACATGGCCCTTAGAAAGCTAAGACTAATGTTTTGGTAGTTGATACAGTAAGTTGATAAATGTAAGCCAGGTTGCTCTGATGTCCTTTGTTTTTTGTTTTACAGACGTCAATACCTGTTCCCTCTCCAGTAAGTGGCATCATTGTAGAATTCCTTGCAGGGGACGGGGACACTGTCATCGCTGGACAAGAACTCTTTAAAGTACAGCTATCTGGTAAGTATTAATATTAAAACAGATTTCTGAAATTTGTGCCACATTAGAGTTCCCAAAATGTTTGTGGGAACCAAATATTCTAACAAAATTGTTTGATTACGAATGAGACTTACACAGTACGTTATTAGAAAGGAAATGGACTGAGCAAGACTAGCATGTATTTAAGCTTTTGGAGATACTTTGATTGCAATGTTTATTGTTTTAACATGACAAGAAAACAAAATCGCGTAGTGAAGCGAATCACAACGCTAGGATGAGTAGTAGTTTATACAGCTACCGGGTAAATATCAATAAAACTATGATCAAAATCTGAGTTGGAGACTTGCACCGAATTAGTGGCCTCGGAAATACCACAAAATGTTTGATGGCAACCATTGAGGGCCAAGGAGTCCTTAAAGCCACAGTTGAAACAAATTAGGGGTGATAGTACCATGTGATGCCATGGGATAAGTTTGCATGACAAGTTGACTCGTTCATTTTGTACAAGTCCTTTCCCCTCTGTATTTCGTCTCTGGACCAAATTTCATGCATGTGTCTTGCAGGAAATATTTCTTGGTTATTTATTTTTACCAAGTAAAAATAAGCGTATTTAATTTCCACGAGGATACTCCTGCAAGGCCTTGTTGGTTTTCATGTCTGCAGTTAACTACCATTTAAAAAAAGTGACCCAGACTTGCAGGTCTATTGCATTTTACTGGTGGTGCCCCTACCCTTTTTAATCTGTTCATAGTATTCTCAATGTAACCTCGGGCTCCCTTCTTAACACTAGTCTGGTCAATCCGTCCAGATGCAAATGTAATAAACAGCTTACTGATTCTTGGCAGGAAAGATATTTGGATAATTTTGTTGTGTAATTTTTCTTTCGTGCTATTCGAGAAGATTCGTATTTTTTTCGATTTGACACTTACACCAGGATTTCTTGTCCTTGTGGTTTTTTTTTTAAAGAAATTGCAATTAGATTTTTCATAGTAATTTGATCTCTGTGAGTTTTGTACTATTCACCACAATTCATTCCCATCCCATCAAATGAGAAAAAAAAATCCTTAATGAAAAAAAACACAAATAAAATACAAAATTACTGGTAGAGTTCATTTAGGGCTGTCTACAGACACTTTAATCACCTTGTCCTAACCAAATTACCTCTCCACGTCTGCAGTTAAAAGTACCAGCAGAAACTGCCAAAAACTGCCTTCACGTATGGTTCTAGGGATGCGCTGCAACTAACTTCCAATGACTTAATTAAGTCTTCAGTTGATATGCATGTAGGCAATTCTTGTGGTCAGGGACAATCCAATTAAATATGCTTAACTGGGTGATAATTGTTGTTTGTTTTTCATTTGCGGCCATACAGTTATGATGATTTGTTTTTTTGTGTTCAAGAATTTTAGATGAGTCCGAAGATAGAAGAGTTTTCAAAAGCGTGGAAGGTTCGCACAAGGAACAAGAATACAATTTCATTCTATCAATCCGCAAAGAAGTATAAGCATAAACAAAAATATGCATTTGTCAGCATTCCTGGAATTCATCTGTTAAGATATCTTAAGGGGGTATGTCACAAGAGGCAATTCACAAGCAACCAATTCAAGGCAGTCTCCAAGAATATAGTCCATCCACATTTGAATGTTCACACATCACTCTTAAAGATCGTAAAACATTGGTTGAACATTTTACTCATATGAACTAAAGTGGTCCTTTTAGCATGCACTGCAGTTGGTTGCCTCCAAGTTGCCTGGAAAAGTTGCCTCGTGTGACACGGACCTTAGAATCACAAATTTGAGAATATTTTATGTCACAAAACTTAAGTAAAGAATATTCTTTAAGCCACACTATTTGACAAAATCAGCTGTCAAAAATAATCTTATCTTTTTGGTATATCAAACAAAAATAATAATAATCAAGTAATTTTGTTAACAATACAGGAGACCCAAACCAATGATAAAGATAACTACCATCTTCTTTAAAACATTCAAGTAGTATTTCACATTAGGAGACCCACACCAACAATAACGTTAACTATCATCTTGATGTCTTCTGGAGACGATCAGAGCATACTGAGCGAAACGTCGAGTTTAAACCAATGATTTTGTTCAGAACCACTCCAACTCATTTAGAGGTAGTCATTGCATGGTGTTACTGCAAACCTTTCCATATTGGTTTTCCACCATGCAAAGCTTAAAACCCTACTTAACTATCATCTTCTTTTAAACAGGTGATGCACCACCACCAAAGGCTCCAGATGCACCTGCCCCATCCACAGCAGCACCCACTGCTGCACCTACACCACCCCCACCGCCACCACCTCAACCTACTCAGTCGGTGGCGGGTTCTATACCCACATCACCACCGCCTGTTCCTCCAATGCCGACTGCACCTATGACATCTAAACCTGGTGAGTACATGTTCGCTTTAATACAGTCAACGGCAAAAGTTGAGAATCAGTGTACCTGGTTGATTTTGGATAATAATAATAATAATAACAGGTATTTAGAAACGCTCCCCATAGAAAACTATATCACAGCGCTTACAAAAACTGAAAATGCACAATAAACAACAAAATCTTATCAGAAAAGCTACATACACAATGTTTGAAAAGCAAGAGAAAAAGAGAAAAGCTTAAACAGGGAAGAGATGTGTTTTCAGAAGTTTTTGAAATTGTTCTGTGGATTTTGCGGCTTCAATGAAAGAAGGTATTTTGTTCCATTCTGTGGATGCAGTTACATGGAAGAATGGGATTTGAACCAGCCACCTCCAGATTGGTGTGCTGATGTCATAGGGATACATGTCCTCCAGAGATTCTGTCCCCCATATGGGAAATTAATATGCCCTGAAGGAGGATGACTCAAAAGAGGGCGCTATCACAAGAAGTTTGTATACAGTTTGCCGCATAGGGTGACAGAACCTCCTGGGGGACAGAATCTCCTTTCACCCCGGCACATGACCATTTGAACTATGTAGCCCCATGATGGTGGTCATCCTGTATTGTCAATATCTTTGGTTTAACACAATTAGTTTCCCTTGTGGTTTATTTCTAACTCGTTTAAACAGATAGTTTAATAATGTATTCTTATGCAGATTTGTATTTTGTCTGTTTCTTTAGAATTCCTTAATGCACAGAATATACATTTTGAAAGTCTAGTAAAAAGTTGACTGTTTTTTGCTGGTAACAGATAGTGGTAATAACATAGCAGATTGTTTAATAATGTATTCTTTGGGTGATTAGTTTTATGGGTCTGTTTCTTTTGAATTTCTTAACACGATTCTAAAGCCTTATTGAGGTCAACGTGCTTCACAAGACACAATTTTAGTTAAACTGTTTTTTTCCCCTCTCTTTTCATCCTGATATTTTTAGCTGCATCAGTGACTCCAATGGCTGCACCTGTTGTAGAGGGGGCACCTGTTACCAGAGCCAGGACAGAACAAAGAGTAAGTAAAAGTGATGCAATATTGGATGAGGATACATAATTGCCCTTAAGTGATTCCCAATCTATTGTGGGTAATTATTCTAATGTAGCAAAATGCAGATTAGTGTTGAAATGTAAACGCTTGGTCTTTGGGGAATAGTGGAGTAATTTCTTTTTTTCAAGGATGAGTAGTGGTGCTTGATTCTTATACATAATTGCCATTGGGGGAAAAAAACAACATATTGTGGCTACTGAAATTATGTTTGTGAATATGAGAAGTGTTCCGTCTGAATTGCCAGCTTCAAGAAAACTGCAGGCATGGTACTTTGTTCTTGTGAGGGCAAGACGGTTTATCCATAGTAAGGGCATCTGTATGGGCACCAAGGCAACGGCCAGGGGCTTGGAGGCAATTGCCTCCAGGAAAAACCAAAAACACCAAAAACACAACAAAAACCAGAACTTATGGTCTTAACATTTCAAATGCATCATTTTGAATCATGTTTTGGATTCATGGAAGATAGCGCGACTAGGTATAAAAGCATAAGTGCATAAAAATAACAAACATAACATCGACAATAGAAAAAAGCCTAACCAGATAAAGCCCATCGAATAAACCGATCCATTAAGTTCCGCCCCAATGCGTAGCGACCAATCACAACGCAACGAAGGTCTAACAAATAAGGTCCGACATGCGTGTGCGTATCTTGGCGCGCACGGCAGAGTTGTGCAGAAAGGCATTGGAGAAGCCCACGTGTTCTTGCTCTCATGTGCGTCGAGGGCGGAGCCTAATGGATCGGTCTATTGCCTAAAAGAAACAAAGTTTCTGGTTAAGAAACTTTCTTGTTTAGCTGGCGCACACACAAATATTCAGATTGAGTTGAAAGCAATGTAATTTGAGTTTTTATTTATAAAACACCTCTTGCTAGTTCTGTATTCTGGTTGGCCGAAACACCTTCACATGGGGTTTAACTAATATAGCCTAGTGCATGAGATTTCCACCACCTTGAACATGAGGTGCGGCAACGCATCGCGCGCACATAATTTGCGCAAAATTGTTCCTGAGCCGGGCAATACACTTAAACATTGGTGACTGGTTACAGCGCCCTCTCATGATGTGACCAGTAAACAGCAACTAATAGACTGAATCTAGGGAAACTAAAAACATTCCTGTAATTGTTGAACTGCGTATGATTTAAGTGCTCATGAGTTAACTGTTGAGTTGAAGCAGCTTAGTAATAAAACCCTGTGTTTGTTTTCTTTCTTATTTTATATTATGGATTTAGGTGTGTTATGAATCACATATGGACTGGCAGAATTCGGCCACTAGTGCACATCTATCCACACTTGACAAAAAGAGGAACTTATTTCCTCAGGCCTTTGGCTTCGGGAGGATAGATGTGCTCTTGTGACCTCATTGCCAGTCCGTATGTGTATGATATTTCTGGTAATGAAACGAAAGACGTCTCATAAGTGAACTTACTCACTGTATTTTGCAAGCCCAAGGAAACCTAACAAGGGTGCTAAACTGCTTGCGAATGTGAACCAGAGACACTGGGGTTCACCCTACTTTTCCAGGATTGGTGTTATGGGATCTGTTATTCGCACTACCATTTCTAGAACTACGGCTTAATGTTCCATCTGAAGGACAAAGCAATTGTGGTAAAGTACTTTGCTCAAGGACACAATTGCCAGGACCAGGACTCGAACCCCACACTCTGCTTGAGCTTGAGTCCGACGCTCTTAAAGCCATTAAACACTTTCGGAACAGGAAAAAAAAAAAAAAAGTTCACAGATTAACTTACAGGGCTTACAGAAGGTAATGGTGAAAGACTGATCTTGAAATATTATTCCATGAAATGCTTTATTTTTTGAGAAAACATTAAAACAATTATCAATTCTCGATAGCGAGAATTACGGATTTACTGTAAACACATGTCATGACACGGCGAAACATGCGGAAACAAGGGTGAGCTTCCCCGTTATTTTCTCCCAACTCCGATTACCGATTGAGCCTAAATTTTCACAGGTTTGTTATTTTATATATAAGTTGTTATACACGAAGTATGTGCCTTTGGAAAATACTGTTTAGTGAAAGTGTCCAATGGCTTTAACTGCTCGGCCACGACGGATTGTTTGGAGGGGTTGGACTTTAAAACATATAACCATAAATTAGAATGTTTTGTCAAAATTAAACAAAACATCTATCTTCACATAATATTTATTTCAGGTGAAAATGTCCCGAATGCGTCTGAGAATAGCTCAGCGATTGAAGGATGCTCAGAACACTGCAGCAATGCTGACTACCTTCAATGAGATTGACATGAGGTAATGATGATTGGTTTCTATCCTTTCCTTCTACTTTCTGGTTTTCAATTTGACTCCAAACATCACTAAATCCTAAACACTCATTGGATTTCTGAAGTTAAAAGAGCTCTCCATTCCACTCATTGGCATACGTAAGGGAGGAAAAGGGCATAGAACCCCCCCCCCCCCCCCATATCACACTGATGCTCATTCTCCCACCCCACCCTACCCCATTCAAGGGTCAAAATAAACGTTTGCCCGCTGGCCTAAAACCAGTGACAATTTCCTATGAAAGTTTACTCTGAGACCTTGACAAACAATTAATCTTCCTCAAAATTTCGCTGAATCCTTCTGACTGTCCATCCATGATTATTTCTAAATTTGTTGCTAAATTGTATATTCTGTAAATTCTTTATTTCCCAATACCACAAAAAGATGCCACCTTTTCAAGTTATCATTTGTGATAATGTTTGTGTTTACAGCAACATCATTGAGATGCGTAAGAAGCACAGAGAAGACTTTCAGAAGAAGCATAATCTTAAGCTAGGCTTCATGTCGGCATTCATCAAAGCAGCCGCACATGGCCTAAGCACTATGCCAGAAGTCAACGCAGGTAGGTTTACTCGTTTGGGGACCGATTTCACAAAGATTCGTGTTAAAGGCACTGGACATCTTTGGTAATTGTCAAAGACCAGTCTTCTCACTTGGTGTATCTCAACATATGCATAAAACAACAAACATGTGAAAATTTGAACTCAATTGGTTGTCAAAGTTGCGAGAGAATAATGGATGAAAAAACACCCTTGTCGAACAAGATGCTTGAATTGAGACATCAGCTGAGGTCTCGGATTCAATTATGTTTTAGTAAGAAATTACTTCCTTCTCAAAAACTACATTACTTCAGAGGGAGCCATTTCTCACAATGTTTTATACTATTAACAGCTGTCCATTGCTTATAACCAAGTAAGTTTTAATGCTAACAATTATTTTGAGTAATTACCAATAGTGTCCAGACAAGTTAGCAATTGAATCGATTTTAATCGGTGTCAGTGGTATTGGTTTTATCCCTACATGATGTGTGACTGATAGCTACTGTATAATCTGTGCTTCGCAAGGTCTTTTGAAGAAAACAAGGGAATGCGACTGAGCAAATTTTAAACAATTTTGGGTTGAACAAAGACAAACTTACTAGAGCCTTACTTGAACCTGTAACATCCTGTTTAGCATACTGGCGGTCTACATCTGAGCCCTATGTTGGGTGTTCCCCTATTTTGTCAATATCTTTTTCGGATGCGCCAGTCGGAAGTCGTTCAACCTGTGTAGCCAAGGATCTTGGTACATGTGTACATCCAGGATATTTTAACACACAATTTACAAACATAGTACTTTCAGACTTGATTTAATGCTATTATTGGAGATATGTGTTATTTTAAAAAGATACACATTATGGCACTTTTATACTCAATTAAGGCACACAATGTTGTTGCACTGACACAAAGATTTTTCTTAAACCAAACTAAGTGACAACTTGTAATCAGACTAGATCCAAACTATGCCATGCTAACTTTGTTGTTTCTGTTTTGTTTTTTAGTGATTGATGAGGCAGAAATTGTTTACCGTGATTACATTGACATCAGTGTTGCTGTTGCAACTCCAAAGGTAAGAATGGGATAGCTGCTTATTGTTATAACACGATCGCTCTTCAGACCAGGACCCAATTTCATAGAGCTGCTAAGCACAACAATTTGCTTAGCATGACATTTCTTCCTTGAAAAAAAAACAGGATTACCAACCAAATTTCCAAGTAATTTTCAGGATAAGCAAACAACAGCTGAATACTAGTAACAAGCAATATGCAACAAATGGAAATTTGGTCGGTAATCTTGTTTTTATCAAGGAAGAAATTCCATGCTAAGCAATTTTTTGTGTTAGCAGCTCTATGAAATTGGGCCCTGGCCTTATTTTATAGAGCTGCTTAATTAAGCAGAAAAAGTTGCTAAGCACAACACAATTATATGTACCAAACAATTGTTACAAGGCAAAGGACCATCAAACAAAAAACACCTGGAAACTACAAAAAAGGTTGTGGGTTTATACAAAATGTGTTAGTTTGTCGTATCAGTGACGTTATATTGTGTGATGATGTTGAGTAAAGTTGGTCATTACATTTATCTTGAACACAGGGTTTGGTTGTACCAGTACTGCGCGATGTAGGCGGTATGAACTATGCTGAGATCGAGAAAGCTTTGAGTGAACTTGGAGAAAAGGTAACCAAATTTATTTTGTACGAATTCAAATTCTAATTTAAATGAAATTTGCAAGCATGGAATTTTTCAGATTTCCTGTTAATTATTTTGTTTTACTGCCATAACAAAAATTTAAAAAACTCTTGGGCCAATTTCACAAAGAGATAAGATTCAGCTTAAGATGAGTTGTCATTATTATCAGAGGCCCTTTTGTTTTAACAATTGCACTTGCTTTGCTTACGCGCTCAGGGCTTCAGACAAAAGGTCGGAGCCTGAAGCGGAATCCAAAGCCTATGGTGTGGTTTCAAAACGGGCCATAGTGATTTGTATTGTGACTTCACACTTTTTGTGTTGTGCTGTTCACACTTTGCTTAGCGATTAAAGGCAGTGGACACTATTGGTAATTACTCAAAATAGTTTTTGGCATAAAACCTTACTAGGTGACGAGTATTGGGGAGAGGTTGATGGTATAAAACATTGTGAGAAACGGCTCCCTCTGAAGTGACATAGTTTCCGAGAAAGAAGTAATTTTCCACAAATTTGATTTCGAGACCTCAGATTTAGAACTTGAGGTCTCGTAATCAACCATCTAAACGCACACAACTTCGTGTGTCAAGTGTGTTTTTTCTTTCATTATTACCTCACAACTTCGACGACCAATTAAGCTCAAATTTTCACAGGTTTGTTATTTTATGCATATGTTGAGATACACCAAGTGAGAAGACTAGTCTTTGACAATTACCAATAGTGTCCACTGCCTTTAAGATTGATACACAGTCAAAAACAATCTTAGCTCTTTGTGAAATGGAGCCCAGCTGATCATCTGAAGTGTTTTTAAAGGTAAATGATGACCATAACAATAAGATTCTTTGTTTGACCACAGGCTCGATCAGGTACCCTAGCTATTGAGGACATGGACGGAGGGACGTTTACTATCAGTAATGGTGGCGTATTTGGCTCCATGTTTGGTACTCCAATCATCAACCCCCCTCAATCGGCCATCTTAGGAATGCATGCTACTAATGATAGACCAGTTGCTATTAATGGAAAGGTATGGCTTCATAATAGACCTTAATGCACATAATAATAATAATAATAATAATAACAATGAAAATTTATAAGGCGCCGGTATCCGCCATGACTGATGCTCATGGCGCACTAACAAAAACAAAAACAAAGAAAAGAAAAGAACAACAAATTAATCACAAAAACGTGAGGAAAACAGATGGGTTTTTAAGCAGGATTTAAATACAGTCAATGAAGAAGACTGACGAATTTCAAGGGGTAGATTGTTCCAGAGTTTGGGAGCAGCATGTGAAAAGGATCGATCTCCCCAAGAGTGACTGGTGCGGGGGACAGTCAGTTGCAGGGCGCTGCTTAAACGAAGGCTATGTGACGGTAATTGTCGACTGATGATGTCTGTCATGTAGTACGGTAAATTTCCTTGAAGTGACTGGAAAACGAGAATGAGGATCTTGAAGGTGATGCGATCGATGAGTGGAAGCCAGTGGAGGGACTTTAAGACGGGGGTGATATGCGTGGAGCGTCTGGTAAAGGTGATGAGGCGAGCAGTTGCATTTTGTAGGCGTTGAAGTTTGTTTATTTGGTGTTGCGGGAGATTATACAGTAGGGAATTGCAGAAATCTAAGCGAGATGTAATAAATGCATGGACTATTTGTTCCGTAGCGGTGCGATTGAGATATTTTCGGATGAAGCCAAGGTTACGGAGATGAAATCTGACTGATTTTAACACTGCTTCTATCTGATTGACGTGGGACATGTGGGAGTCAAAGGTGATACCAAGGTTGCGACATTTATTGGAAGGATAGATGTGACAGTGTCCAATCCTGATGCTGGGGATATTGAACTTGGCAAGTTGTTGTTTAGAACCACACAGGATGAATTCAGACTTGCTGTCGTTTAACTTGAGACTGTTTGCCAACATCCATGTCTTGATGTCATCAATGCATGCCTCAAGCTTCTCCAGGGCAGAGACAGCATTGGGCTGAGATGGAGTGAAGGATTGATACAATTGTATGTCGTCAGCATAAAGGTGGTATTGAAGGTTGTGCTTCTTGATGATCTGGGTGAGTGGTGATATGTAGTTAGTGAATAAAAGGGGACCGCCAACTGCTCCTTGAGGAACACCGCAGTTGAGGGAGGCAGGGGCAGATAATACACCATTGATGTTAACAGCCTGTTGCCGATCCGCAAGGTATGATGTAAACCACTTCAAGGCTGCATCGTTCACTCCCAAAGATTGCAAACGACTGGTAAGGATGGTATGATCAATAGTATCAAATGCTGATGATAAGTCGAGAAGCACAAGTGCCGTTACTCAACCAACATCCATCTGTTGTAGGATGTGGTTTGACAGATGAACAAGTAGTGTTTCTACACTGTGGTTCCGACGATATGCAGATTGGCAACTATCCAACAAATTGCTTTGCAGTAGAAACGCGGACAATCTGGAAAAAGCCACTCGCTCAAGTAACTTTGAGATGTACGGCAAGTTGGAAACCGGGCGGTAGTTTTGAAGGTCGTTTGGGTCTAATGTAGGTTTCTTTAACAAGGGAAGTACATGGGCAGATTTGAAGGCAGAGGGAGCAACACTAGATTCAAGGCTGTGATTGATGATCATGGTGATAGCAGGAACAATTGAATTGGAACATTGCCTCAGGAGCGAGGTTGGTATTGGATCCAAGTCACATGATTTGGCTGGGGATTTCAACATAAAAGTGGAAATTTCGTCATGAGAGGCAGAACGAAGAGTGGTCAGTGTTGAAGCATTACGTTAATGAGTAGGGAGCCCTTGTACAGAGGTGAAAAAAGAGGCTGTTAACTGGCAAGCCATGAGCGCTGTTTTTGTACAAAGCTGTGTGATTCCATTGTTCATCATCGATTTACCTCTAAGATGGTGGCTGGATGACATATATTATATTGTCATTTGTTTGTCTATGTGAGGGGGAGGGGTTGAAACTTCTGCAGAGGAAGAATATTAATGTCTCTAATGACATGTTGAGGGCGCTACTGCAAATTGGTATACAATTTTCTACAAGGCAGGCTGAATTCTTTCTAGTTGTTTCAGGGTTTTCCCTCCTCTTATTTTATGTTTTTACTGAGATGAAAAAAATTCATTTTAAAACTGATAAAATTGTGTGTAAAGTTATCGCATGTCAATCACCTGGGACAAAAAAATTAGAAAGGATTTCTGCTAAAGTTTTGTCACAATGACTCAATATACCAATGTAAAATATCTGCCAGCAAGATAAAATAATATTTTGATGATATTTTGTGTGACAATTAGATGATGGGAAGTAGGATTTGAAACTTTGCATGGTGGAAATAAGATATAGAAGAGTTTGCGGTAACACCATGTAATAACAATCTCTAAATGAGTTGGGGTGGTTCTGAAAAGAACCGTTGAATTAACTCGATGATGGGAATTAATTAATTCCTGAACGAAATGACATTGCATTTCTTGTTTCAAGAGAAAGATAGATTTTTGCTTGACCCTTTTTATTCCCTGAGGTATAATCATCTCATTTGTAGCAACATTATTAAAATTGTTCCATTTCCACAATCATTTCTCAGGTTGAAATCCGGCCGATGATGTACGTTGCCCTGACCTACGATCACAGGCTAATTGACGGCAGAGAGGCTGTCACCTTCCTCAAGAAGATCAAGTCAGCGGTAGAGGACCCAACAATCCTTCTCCTAGACCTGTAGAATCATAGACAGGGTGGTGATGCAGACGATCATTAGTCCCTTTCTTAAAATTGACTTGTTAGTTCCTAGCTCACACAAACTGTGTGGCATTGATTGATTATTTATTGGGTCTGCATAAGCTGGTTTTACTTGCACAGTATTACAGTAAACAAAAAATTTATTTGATAATTGCCTAAAAAGCAGAACTGGTCACCTTGTTTGAACCAACATCCCAATCCCAACTCGTCTCTCTCTCTTTTTCCTTAATTGTCTATACTTCTCACCGCATTAGGGCGCTTTCATCAGGGAAATAATTGTCTTGCATTATTATGGAGTGGTAGAGCTAGTAAACACTTGATCATTTGGGAGTGGAAGTTAAAGACACTGGACACCTTTGGTAATTGTCAAAGACCATTCTCTTCACTTGGTGCATCTCAACATATGTATAAAATAATAAACCTGTGAAAATTTGAGCTCAATTGGTTGTCGAATTTGCACCATAATAATGCTTGATTTTGAGACCTAAAAATCTAATTCTGAGGTCTCAAAATAAAATTCATGGAATGTTACTTCTTTCTCGAAAACTACATCACTTCAGAGGGAGCCATTTCTCACAATGTTTTATACTATCAACCTCTCCCCATTACTCGTTACCAAGTAAGGTTTTATGCTAATAATTATTTTGAGTAATTATCAACAGTGTCCACTGCCTTTAACACCCCAAAAAGTTGAGAAGAAAAAAACAAAGAGAAGACAAGATTTAAAAGAGAGTGATCAATGTCTGATGAGTGGCAGATGACAGCAAATTAAATCCTTGTGCTGCCAGATTTCAACACAATTTGTTTTATTAGTCAGTACATTGAACCTAACATTGGAGTTGCATCTAGTTGAAAGTCTGAACTTAGTATGCAAGTAGATGAACTCGTAGCCTGAGGAATAAATGAGACTTAAGAGAGCGTTATGGCTGGTGCATATTGTAAACAGAATCTAGCTGGCAGAACAGAGATTTGCGCAACCAAAGGTACTAAAAGCCCGGTTCATACTTCATGCAAAAGCGAATGCTAGCGAATTTGACATGAATTTGACGTCACAACCCTCCTTGCGCAGCGATATTTGCAAGTGAGTCGAGCAGAGTTCAATTGCTGCGAATTATTCGTTGCGAATTTGTGACGTCAACATTTGCTTCGCATTCGCATTCGCATTCGCAGGAAGTATGAACCGGGCGTTACTTTCCTGATCCTGTTGACAATGATCGGGATAGTTCAGTCTCAAAACCTCTGGGTTTTTGTTGTTTTTATTTTTAGTCTTTAAGAAGTTCAAAATGTGCAATGTACCAAGGAAAAGAAAGACGCAAATCTGCATGATTGAAATGTTTTTAGGTTGAGTGGTTTGCTTTGTTGTGTAATCCCAGTGTAACATCATACCACATAAGACAACAATGTGATTTATTTCTGCATCAATTAGCTGGAAGATAAGTTCCCAATTTCACAGATTTGGCCCGTTAATGACCAACCCATGGCCTGTTCAAATTATAATACCTGATACTTCATATCTTATTCCTTATTTATATAGGATGGTGCTATATCGTACACCATTGTTACAGTGTTTATTTTAAGTTGCCGGCCTCTGCAACATGTTGATCGACTGTTCTTTACAATTAATTGAAACATTTCTCTCTGGAGGACTCTCCCTAAGGAAAGATTTCTTTCATAGACCATGAAAAGAAGGTAGTTTTGTACCCCGAAAGATAGCAAGAATTCAGTCAATTGAGTGCTTCACATCTGGATAGTTTTAGATAAACCATAAAAACAGCTGAATTACAATATTTAAGATACCAATCTTTTTACCATTTGCTCTTTTTTTTCCCCTTCATTTTCTGTCCTTTTGATTTTTTTGTAGTTCACTTTTCTGAGAATCCTTGGCTTCGCAACAAAAATTAATACATTCAGAAATATGTAGTAATTACTACCTCCAAAAGACAGATTCTATTTGATTGGTTTTCATTGTGTGAACATGAAGGTATGGATTTTAAAATCTTTGATTTTGTCTGTTGGTGAAAACATTTCAAGCCTTTGTATTTCTGCCCAAAATGTTAACAATGTTCTTGACGAATCCATTTTAAAAAGACCAGTTGGTTCATTCAATCCATACAATTGTTACTACCAAGTACCAGTATTGTGTCCACCAAGGCAGTGTGGAAGGCACTGTGCTGTTTTACTTTCATCCAATCCTTGAGAAATTGGTGGATTCATAACAGTTTTGAGATGGTGTATGTGCGTCAAATAGATCTGGTTCATCTGTCACTTGTTATCGTAAGACTTAGTTGGGAAAAATAACAGGTTAATTGATATAAATACAATTCTATTGTCACTTGGTAGCCATCTTTGTGGGTTTTTCTTTAGAGACAAATTTAAATAAATAATTGGTTTGTTCAGAAATATTTGAAATAATATTAAAGTACAGATTTTAAACATCAACTTGCTTTCACTTTTGAGTATTATGTTTTGTGTGCACCCTTTTACTTAGACTTGATGACAAGTCGTTAGGCGCTGCCTATTTTACTATTCTACCATTCTTGCAACAGTAACAGTGCAATTAGCTACACATGCAACGGTCGTAGGTAGCGACTGACTCACACATACCGTACTGGGATCATCGGTGTGTGTACCGTCCCCGTAACTGAACCGTCCCTGTAACTGCACCACGCTCCAACTGCATCGCGCTTAACAACTACCGTCTTCACTTTAAGACTACCTTTTACTTGAATGCAAGGTGGCAATACCCACCCCCCTACCCCAGCAGTAGGTCGCTGTATTTTGTACAGTCATTTTGAACCCTCGATCTGATGTTCATTTGACCATAGAGCAGTCTTGCTGTATGATTTGACGGAATAAGTTTTGGTCAACACGATACCGATAGTCGTTTTTTAGGATAACGAATTTAATAATTGGGACCTGGGAAAATTTGACCTAGGCCTAATAGACCGATCCATTAGGCTCCGCCCACGGTGCGTGTGAGCAAGAACATGTGAGCCTCTCCAATGCCATTCTGCACAACTCTGCTGCACGCGCCAAGCAAACGTGCATGCATGTCCAACCTTAATTTGTTGCGCAATGGGTTGTGATGGTCAATACAGAATGGGGCGGGGCTAACGAATCGGTCTATTTCATCACTTTCAAATTTTTTGCATGGGAAAGATTAACCAGTCAGAATTTCAACATGCTGAGAACTTCAACATGGAGGTAGGAAAAGGTGGTACATGTGACAATATTTTTGCCAGAAAATGACCCAACTGATGATGTCAAATAGCGCCACCACGCGTGTAGCTTTGTCCAATGTCTGCCGTCTGTTATTGTAAGCGCCCTCTGTTGACACTTATCTCAAAGTCGGACATGCGCTGATCAGCTGTGTCTGTGTGTGAAGTTCGCGATTATCATATCGTCAGCTGAAGGGTCGTCTATGAAAACCACAACAAGGGGAAACCTCGCCAATAAACAAAAAGAGAAAAACAATCATTTCGACGTCCACAATACCGCTGAAAAACTCTCCAAGATAGGTTCGAGAATGTCTGTTCGTCGTGCTCGTCATGCAGGGTCCTGGTACAGTAATTCAGGTCAGGATCATTCCATAATTAGTGTTGATTTCCGTTTTTTTTTATAAATTCTTTTTTATTTAGAAATCGTAAAATATTTGGAATTGATCATGATGACTAATAGTAATAATCATATCAGGGAGGCTGCGAAGTGATGATGATGTTTCTTTGTTCATAAAGTTCGCTGTAGACGAATGATGTGTACAGAATTTGTACAGAAGTAATTGCAAATTTGTAACAAATGTTTTGTGAAACCAATTATCTCCATGATTAAATCAACAGATTACGATCTTAAAACGTTGGAGTGATTAACTGACTTTTATTAAGTTTTATCGTCATTTAATTAGAAAGTCTCTATGTTCTTGTGTTGTAACTTGAGTTTATAAATAGGGAAGGTATGCTACTGTCACTAATTAACATGCCGCATCATGGACCTCATTTTAAAATTAAGAAATCTAGAGTAGAACTTGAAAGAAGAAGTGTCGTAGACCCAGTGACTGGGGCGCTAGATTCTATTTTTTCTCGATATTTTGACATTTTCTAGATGACCGATAATGTCAAAATTTTGAAAAAAAAAAGAATCTACTAGCGCCCCAGTCTTGCAATTGATAACCAATTAATTTTTAGTTTTAGTTACAGTTCAGTAGTGTCAGTACCAATCATAGATTTTTTTCAGAAAAAAATGTGAAAATTGTGGAAAACATTGTCTCAATTTTGTAATTTTAACCGAAGCTCAGCACTTTATGATTCGTTTCAAATGATCTACATATGCGCTGATATTCAGCAAAGTCCACTTCTGGATGTAAAAGCCGAGGTGAAGACTAGGTGTGTGTGAAACAGGTGGAAAGTTGTGCTTAGAAAATAAGTGCAAGTAAAAACGACTACTACTACTACTTAGGCCTAATACTAATATAGGCATAAACAATAAATAATGCAATGATCATTTGTAATGTACAAGCTTTAATGTGTAGGCTTATTTTATTTTGTTTGGGTTGTTGAACATTTCTTTACTTATCATTATCAATACAAAAATATGTATTTTCACAATTTATGTAAAAAGGTATAGACACCCAATGTGTAAAATTTTGTGCAAAACAACTGCATATTTAAAAGAAATATTTTCTCATTATAAAATACATTAAGGGTAGGTTAGTTTGTAGTTTGGTTGTCTTACCAACTTATTGTAGAGTTTACTTTATTTTTTTCATAAAAAAGCCACGATTTGCTGTTTGTACTGTGTCATCTTGTTTTTTGTTAAATTGTTGAATTGTGATATTTTTAATATTTAGTAAATAATCTTTAATTGATGAGAAAAATATTGATTAAAGATACATAGGCCTATAGGTTAAAATTTTGGCTGTTTGACCCAAAGATGGAAAGAAGTTATAAAGATTCAGGGTAGGCCTAGGCCCCCTATTTTTATTTTTTTAAATCATGGTCAATACTTTGCCGCCTGTCTGCAGCCACTTACATGTATCTCCTTCCAAATGCACACTTTTACTTGAATGTTGTATACATTGAGAACCAAGAGGAACAATGCTTCTTTATCCCTAGACTCATGCGATTCATTACTATATTTTCGTTCATGTTCCAATGTAGAGCGATGTCTATCTGATGAGCTTGGGGCCTGGCTGAATGATGCAGAGTCTTCCCACCATGGGCCAGCAAGAGCAATCATCTCACCGTAAGTGGCCCACTCTAGCTCACTATAGATGTACAGCAACAATTTCCAGGCCCCGGGCCCCAGACCCTGCGCCATAAATGCATTGTTTTTGCATAGCTTCCTTCCCTGCGCCAACTTTTACATTTTCATAGTTGGAGGACACTGATGTCTAATTAGGACTTTCCTAACATTTGGACTTTTGAGACACTCCCTCAACTAAAGTCCAGTAGTCCAGTGGTTAGACTGCAAGCCTTGCAATCACAAGGTTGTTGGTTCGAATCCTACCAAGCTAACCGCTGGTTTCACAATGACTACAATAAGTATTGTCGTCTAATAACTGATGCTAAATTTCTTAATTTGTGCAATTCATAACCAAAGACGTTAAACTAATGTTTGTATGAGAGAGATTGGCTGTTGCCAGCTTGGTGTTTATATCCCCTTGAGGGAGTTTGCGGAGTTCCATTGATTCAACAAACAAACAAACAAACAAACAAAATTCCAGAATTTCAGCATGTCTTGAAGATTCTTTATAGTTACTCCTGATCGTCTTAACCAACACTTGTCAACTAACAATGATGTTATATATTTACAGGCATGCGGGATACTCATACTGTGGAGCATGCGGTGCCCATGCCTACAAGCAAATCGATCCCACCAATATGTGAGTTTAGTTTGAAACTTTTAGTAAGGAAAACAACTCAAGGGTTTTTAATAAGTGAAAGGGATACTGTTCCTTAAAGCTCCTGGAAATCTATAACTCTAGGGATAACTAAAAGGGGGATATGCCATCAGTTCAATATAACTAGTAGGGTGTCATGGCCGAGCTGTCCAACGCCCGGTTCATACTTCCTGCGAATGCGAATGTGATACGAATGTTGACGTCACAAATTCGCCAGGAAAAAATCGTAGCAGTTTAACTCAACTCAACTCAACTCACTTGCAAATATCGCTGCGAAAGGAGGGTTGTGACGTCAAATTCACGTAAAATTCGCTTCGCATTCGCATTCACATGAAGTATGAACTGGGCTTCAAGCATTGAATTCAAGTTCTTGTGGTCAAGTCGTCAGAGTGTGGGTTCAAATCCTGGTCATAACACCAGTGTTCTTGAGCAAGATGCTTTACTGTAATTGCTTCTCTTCGCACAGGGGTCTAAATGGGTACCTGCGATTGGTAGAGGTTGATATTGTGTATGAAAAAAGGCTTTCAGAGCGCCACGACAGCTCAGGGCTTTACACTCCCCAGGGAGCTGAGAAAGTTTAAATTAATGTTATTATTGGCTCAATGACCAGGGCCCCAATGTGAAGTGCATTGATTGCTATTGTTAAATGTGCTACATAAGAACTAGTTAATATTACCTAAATCCTACTTGCAATCCTTTTTTGTCAGCATTGAATCTGACCCCTGATAAATATATGGCAGGAGCTGAGGAACTCAAATAGTAAGCGTGAGAGGAAAGTTGGTTGATGCAGACTTGTGTTTTTATAATAATGTAAACTGTTCCTTTCCATTGATATCAACAGAAAGCGAATCTTTATACTAGGGCCATCTCATCATATGCATCTACCAGGCTGTGCTGTTACTAGATGCAAAACATACGAGACTCCTTTATACAATCTAGTTGTAGATACTAAAGGTAACGGATATTTTTAAAATTTAAATTCACAATTTTTGACTTCTGTTTTGATGATATGGGTCAAAGAGTAGACCCTGACACATAACGTCACTGTTCTAGCGAAGTGGCTTATATGGAAAAAGATTTTGGGTTGAATAAAGAAACATTTACTAGGGCGGGATTTGAACCAATAACACTCAGGGTTAATGTGCTGGCGCTCTACCAATTGAGGTAGAGTTGTGAAAAACCAACAATATCCGCTTGTGGGAGATTTGTCGAGTTTCCTTGTCAGGAAGATCAGTTAAACAAACCAACAAACAAACAAACAAACAAACAAACTGCACCGCATGCAAAAGGAACACAAGAGGCATTTTTGAAACGGTGTTCATCTATCTGAAGAAATTATTTGAATATTTTAATGAGATTGCCTCGGTGACTTGGCTCTTAGATTCAAAATTTCCAGACGCATTTATTGTTTGATTCAAACCAACTACTTTTTTAAAACTTTGACAGTTACGGAGGAGCTTCATAAAACTGGTCACTTTGATCTGATGGAGCTCCATACTGATGAAGAGGAACATAGCATCGAGATGCAGTTGCCTTATATTGCAAAGGCAATGCAGAGGTAAGTCCACACAGCGCCCTCACTGAGGTCAATGGAGACCTATCAGTGGGTGCGTTCGATTAGCTTCCCCGGGTCGTCCCCGATGTGCTCATCTGGGTGGCGTGCTTGTTTTTCCCAGGACGAACGTGGGCAGATAGTTACCCCAGTTTCATCCTGGAAAAGTCACCTACTTTTTTTTCCCAGGACAAACGTGTGCAGATAATTACCCGAGTTCTGCCTGAAAAAAATATATGCATCTGGGTGAGCCCCTGCCATGAGCTAATCAAACGATCACTCAACCCTCTCGTGGTGACGTCATGCACCTCGGGCCAGCCCAAGTGACCCGATCCACAAGCGGGGCACCCATTGGCTCAGAGTTGATCATTGCGCGTGTACGCGCGCACATTTTTGTTGTTTGTCCTCAGCTATGGTGGCCGATGCTATAAGTAAAAATCTTTTACACTCATTTTACAATTACCAGACAAAGAAATTTGTAATTTTTAGTCTGAAGGCAGGACTTTGTATAAACTTGATGATGATATATCGTTGCGTGCCTGGAAGAAGGACATAAAACAAGAAACCGGAGAAAGGCGTACTTACTTTTTTGTTCCTACTACTTTTTTTAATAGGCCTAAATGTTCCTCATGTTTTCAGTAGGCCTTAATGTTCAAGAGCCAAATATCATATTTGATAAACAAATCTTCCAATGTTCTGATGAACAAATTTTGAAAGTCTCCTCGATTTTGGAAACTTTTTCCCTAGTATGTAGAATGTAACCCTAAACATCCCTGATTGTTTTGAAGAATCTCCCCAATTGCAAGATAAAAATGTTGGCTATGTACAATCTGTTGCAGTTTTGCCTCTGGCAACAAGTTTGAACTTGAATAAATCATGATTAATATCAAAGTCTTTTTCACTTAATAAGTATTGTTCTTGAATGGATTTTTTCAATTTTAGATTCCTTCTACTTTTGCACACTGCAGGACAAAGAATTCCATGTAGTTTTAAAGCAATGTGGCCAATAAATTAATGAATGTATGAATGAATAATAACTGATTAATCTTCCTTAATCTCTCGATGCACAGCAAGCAGGGTGAGTTCACCATTGTGCCTATTCTAGTGGGCTCATTGCAGGAGAATATGGAGAAGATGTACGGCCAACTCTTCAGTAAATATCTGGCTGAACCTGAGAACCTATTTGTTATCTCCTCGGACTTCTGCCATTGGGGTGAGTTAAGGTCGAGTCACACTGCAGCGATAACGAAAACGATAACGATCACGACGCAAAGAGAACGCATTCTATTGGTTGAATTGCACTTGCAGAATATGCACACGCTCATTAAACCAATAGAATGCGATCTCTTTGCGTTGTGATCGTTATCGTTTTCGTTATCGCTACAGTGTGACTCGGCCTTTAGACAGATTGAAAAAAAGCTCAGCTCTATGAGAATGTTAAAGGCAAAGTATACCTTTGGTTTTTTGAACTGCTCATTTGTTTTAATCTTATAAAAATATAGATGTATACAATAAAACTGACCTGTTAAATTTCATTTCAAAGGGGTCGTGTTTTTAGAGCAAATATGTGCATTTTTGGGGAACCTTTGTCGATCTCACTTTATTTAGTCGGGGTTTTATTCTGACAATGATATTCTGAAAACCAAATTATTTCACCAGTAGCGAAAAATTAACCATCTCACGGGGCAACCCTTACACTAAGTGGTAAAATACAGATCAGTAGGATTTGTAACTTTGCCAGTGGTAGTACAAACAGGTGAGGTTTGCGGAAGCACCATGTGTAAATCTCTTTTGATCAGTGTTGGTTCTAAGAAGAACTGGTGGTCGTTGACAACTCAACGCTGCGATCAGTATGCTCTGATCGTTGTCAGGAGAATGCTGGACTCTGTTGCTGGATGCTGCTTAAGAACTGCCTTGTAGGGGATTAACTGGTTGAGTTGTCAAGCACCGGTTCTTCTCAGAACCATCCATAGAGTTATATTATAAGAACTAGAGGGCGCACTGGCCGTTATGCGCGACCAGGCATGCGTGCATGCGGCCATTTTCTGAGTTGACGGAACAGCATCGCACAGTGTGTGTTTGTGCGGCCATTTTGTAAGTTGACAAAACGGCATCGCGTAGCTTTCAATAAATACTAACTCCAACGTGTACTTCATATTTAACGCGCGTACAGAATGGCGCGCGTGTCTCCTTGCGGTCCTGTCGGGTTTGTGCAAGCAGTATCATCAGTGCGCCCTAGTTCTTATGAAACTCTAAGGAACCATCACTACTCAAAAGGGAGGTACACATGGTCCTATCGCAAAACCTCACCTATTAATTTAGAAATGGTATAAGGTTAAAGGAACTCAAAATTTGTTTATCAATTGAATTATAATCATTTTCTCTGAAACAATTTTTTTTTTTTCAGGTCATAGATTCAGCTACAAATATATATACAACGATTCCTCCAAGCCAGAGTGCCAGATTTACCAGTCCATAGAAACTTTGGATAGAATGGTAAGTAGTTTTGGCAATTTCGTCATCACAATACCTGACAATAGATCCAGACCCATTGCATGGGCTGCCATCGCTGTGGACAATTAATGAAAAGGTAAATTTGTGTACGTACCATGCACTACTATCAGCCAATGAGTGGTCTTTATTTGACGTTGATGAAGGCGCTGTTTACCCTGTGATGTCATAAGCACAGAGATCATGGTTGGTAGTGCTGCTATTTTTGTAAAGGAAGTGTCTGAATTGGGTGGCTGCAGCTGTGGCTATATGAATCAGCCATAGCCTCTGCCAAAGATGCCAAAATTAAGACAAGGCCTAAGCCCATGTCCAAACTGCTATAATTTGTTATATGTTTGTGATATTGTTTAAGTATGGTATTGTTTGAGTTGTTCAACTTGGCATCAGTGGAAAACAGCTTTCATGCTGAGCTGATTTTTACCAAGTATAAACGAAGAATAAACAAATAAACAAACAAATAAATATATTGTATTTATCCTTTACAGGGAATGCAAATCATAGAGAACCTTGACCCATCTGGCTTCCGTAGTTACCTTAAGACTCATGGAAACACCATTTGCGGAAGGCATCCCATAGCAGTTCTTCTTAATGTAAGTAGTTAAGCGCAAGAGAATTATGCTTTACCGAAAAAAAGGTTACCAGCCAAAATGCCAAGTCACCAGGTAACTTCTGTGACTGGTGTCATTCTAATTTTTGCTAAGCAGAAAGTTTGTGAACAATGGGTTACTATAATAATGACTCTGTACGTTTCTCTCTTTTCCCCTTTTTTCACATTTATTCATTACTTTTGTTTGTACTCCCCCCCCCCACCGTTTGCTTTCTGTTGTGTCTCATTTAGTGTAGGGTATTACATCTCAAGCGCTGTTTTATCTTCATTCTATTTTCAAATTGGCATTTATTATCGAGATGCCTTTCTTTATTTATTCTTTACAATTTGTAACTTCATTTCATTATTGTTCTTGATATGTCTGTTATTGAAAAAGATGGGTTTTTTTATTTCCAAACCATGTGTGCCTGTGAAGCAGGTACATGTTTGTGTTCAGTGAGGTGTCAGGGCTAAATTAGGTAAATTGCGCTTGACTCAAACTCTGGTGTTTCTGACTAGCAGAGTGTGGGTTCGAGTCCTGGTCTTGACACTTGTGTCCCTAAGCAAGGACTTAAACCTTATTGCTGAATGTTTTTTTTATCGAATGCTTAAAGGGATTTACTTAAAACAAAAATTAACTTAAACATTTACTTGGTATCAAGCAACGGAGAGCTGTTGATAGTGGAAAACGACTCCCTCTGAAGTAACGTAGTTTTTGAGAAAGAAGTCTTTTATTCCTATCTGAAGGCACACAAATTCGTCTAACAAGGGTGTTTTTTGTTTCATCATTTTTTCGCAACTTCGACGACCGATTGGGCCTAAATTTTCACAGGCTTGTTACTTTATGCTTATGTTGGGATACACCAAGTGAGAAGACTGGTCTTTGACAATTACTAAACGTGTGTGTACCTTCCCTTTAAATATATTGTAATGTGAATATGCAATGTGTCACTTTAGCCTGCTTTAATAACCATTGGTTGAAGATTTAGTGTCTTCTATGTTCTGTATTTTATCCTTACACCAATATATTGGTAAATTTTACTCTTCAGTAATTCATTTTATTTTCCTTTAGGCTTAATGTTAATTTAAATTTCTTATTTCCAACTTAGTTCATTGATCTTAATGTATTTTAATTTGTCAAAACATTTATTGGTACATTCTTAATTTCTTCATATACATGTGCCCTAGAGAATGATTCGTGCACTTTATGTATTTTGGTATTGTTTTATTTGTATTTTTTATGAAATTTGTGAAATTAAGTTCTTCCTTTTTTAAACCTTTTTTTCTCCACAGGCCATCCACACCCTGAAAACTCAGAATGGGCGTACCATGTCGCTAAAATTCCTGAATTATGCGCAATCCAACCAGTGCAAGAGCATGAGAGAAAGCTCTGTAAGTTACGCTTCTGCCTCCTTCACAATGAGCTGAGAGATGCGTTATACGGCCATGTCATTCACAGATTGGTGATCGTTCTCTAGTTCAAGGCGCTCCTGTTGTTTATTATCTCACTACTCCTGCGGCTAGTTTCCATCGCTGATAGAGTCACCAATAGAGGGCACTATCATCAATAAAGCGAACTCCCATAGACCTTATCGCAAATACTTGGTGTGCGCGGTGTAGGTGTTGAACGAGGTGCATTCTGGTCAAGCTAGGCTCAAGTTTGATCCCTAGCTAGACCAAAATGCACTTCTTTCAACAGTTAGCGCTTGCGCAATGGGTATTTGTGAAAAGGTCTATGATACCGTTCTATGGTGAGAGTGCGCCCTCTTGTGGCGATGGATCATAGAGAGAGAGTAATAACAAAGGGGTCTTGAATTAAGGCTACCCTTGACCCTCCTTGTTCGACACAAAAGTATTTTGTACTTTGCCAGTTTTCGTTATTTTTGTTTTTTACACCGACATTGTCATTAAGCAAACGAGCTTACACAGTTCTTAAAAGGTGTTAGTAAAATTGGTGGTATTACTGACATTTCTAGAATCTGAACAAAAAGATCATTCCTGCTCGCAATATTTTCCACAATTTGCTGGTGGAGGGTAGACCTTATGCATTGACGTCATCCAGTGACCATCTTAGAGGTAAACCAATGGTGAAACAATGGAAAATGCACAGATTTGTATGCGCAGCACACAGGATTGGCAAATTAACAAAGTCCTTTTTACCTCTAGGCAAAGTTGCTCTACTCAAATGACTTCATATGCATAAGGATTATGGACAAAATCATTGTTATCTACTTAAGCACAGAGAAATTTGTTATTTTCACTGAACAGTTTTTTCCCCAAATTGCTGTTCAAACCTTCAGCCTGGCTTTTTTTTGTGTTTATATCTGAATGAGACAATGATCTTTTTATTTGATTGACATGGCCTTAGCCTTGGGGGGATGATGGTGGCATCTCAGGATTTATTCACAGTGTGTGCGGAGTAGAATTGGTCGATTGATTTTGAAGTAGAATTGTACAATTGATCTAGGATTGTACGATTGTTTTCATAGCGTGTTTTTTGTAATGCTCTTCTTTTTTTTCTTTGAGCATGAGCATCGACTTCACTTGGGAATAGTGCAGAGATGAGAAATGTAAGTAAAGTATAGGATTGGTATCAAGCTCACTGATAAGAGAGGTTTTGCAAGGCTCTGAATACATATACATTACAGCTATGTCAACATGTTCACATGATGCCTTTCAGACGACTTCCATGGTTTGCGTGTTGAGATGCGCTGCCGTGGTTGCAAGGAATCAAAAGATGAAATCAAAATCTTATTCGTTATTTACAGTCAGTTTATACTTTTGTGAATATTAATATGAAAACAAATCATGACGTCAATGCAGAGATGGCAGCGAAGCATTTTCAGAATATGGACACAGTTCAACTCAAAGCAAATCCTTTTGAAGTATGAGACGTCCCATTCCAGTTTCCCTACTCGTTAAGTAGTTTTGGCCTTCAAAAAATTTCTCAACATTTTGCTGATCTTTTTTTTGTGCTACGAACAAAGTATATACAAATATATAGGAGACCCATTGCAATTTTAATGGCTGCTAAAATAGAATGATTGCAGTAAAGGCGTAATAAAATAGTAAAAGTTGTAACTTATCCATATAAACAACAGTAAAGTATTTGTCTGTAAAACCCATAATAAATCCCTGTTTAAGAACAAACAAACCTAACGAAGAAAGTAATTAATCAAGCTATTGCCAGATATAGTGCGAATCCAGTAATGATCTTCAAAAACAAACAAAATGTTGTATTCTTGGACTAAGTCTTTAAAGTTGTTGAAATAGTTTTCATTTTAGATATAGAAAAAAAGTAGTAAATTTAGCTTTATGTTCGAATGTGTTCAGATATGTTCATTCAATAAGCAGGGTATTTATTGCTTGATAATTAGTTTACAAATCTTAACTGGTTATGAAAAGCTTAGTGAAACTATCCTCCCGATGTGATTTGTGGATCGTCCCATTTTCCTAGGGGAGAAGCCATGGGGAGATCAGACGCTCCAGGGATCGCCGAGAGGGATAGTTTGACTAAGCTACAAGAGAAAGCAATCAATATTTGTTTGTTAAACACCCCATGCAATGCAGACCTTTAAGTACCATGCACCTAAAAAGTGCTAAACAACCTAGTTTTTTGGTCGCTAACAGTATAGTCTTTTTGCATTGGCTCGACAAAACAGTATAACTAATGTTAATCATGTGATGTTCTCTCGACCAATAACAAGACAGAATCTGTGGGTGGGGTGTTATAAATGTTAGGATAGCGTGACAAGTGGATTGCTCGTCAGTTTTGAAGATGGACAACACTTTTTTTAATATCCATGCTGGTAGAAAGTCAAATCTTAGATTTCACATTTTTCAAGGTTTTTTTCATGGAATTTGCTTTCTCAGTAGTAATTATTTGATGTACTGTAGAAGTAGAAGCAGTTGTATCTTGTGTACTTTATGGTAAAAGAACTAGGACTAAACAATCAGAACGACAAACAAGCAGAATCGCACATTGACAAGGTTTCAGGTTCACTAGGGTCCCATTTCATGAAGGATTCATTCATTCATTCAGTCGATGCGGAGGATCGGATGATGGCCCTCCAAACACGTTGGTCCTCCATTGCTGTACGTAGCTCTTCCCGACGAAGTCCAGAGTCCCGGCACAAGGTGTCCACATAGGTGGTTTGTGGTCTACCTCGGGAACAGTGACCTTGAGTAGGGGCCCAAAGCATAAGCTTGCTCACTGCCAGCTTAGCATGTCTGAGACAGTGACCTGCTAATCTCAGCCTTCTTGCCCTAATCTTGGTGCTTACTCTCAGTAGTCCACCGTAGAGTTCCAGGTTGCTAAGCAGGAAATTTTGCCCTAATCTGGGCTTAATGTAAATTCTCAAGGCTGCTTCAAGGAATGCTTGAAGGAACATAAAGCCTGTTGAACTGCTTGGAGGTTGAAGAAGTTGGGAGAATGATACGCCTCGATGACTTGGGCGCAATTTCATAAAGCTAGTATCGATACCGGTAAACCAAAAAAGTATGCTTAGCAATTTTCTCTGCCAAGCAAGAACGGAGTGGAGATACCAGTCGCAGCAACGGTAACTGTATGGTATTTTGGCTGGTAGCCAATTTTTGCTAAGCTAGAGTTTTCTGTGCTTGGGGTAAGTCTTTGTGCTTCCAGGCATTGTGAAATTGGGCCCAATTCTTTATATGAACTGTATACATTATTGTTTCAAACAAGTGAACTAGAAAATCTTATTGGCGAGGCTCCATGAACGGGAGAATTATCAATGTATGCTTTTCATTTTGTACAAAACTCTTAAAGTATTTATATGGGAGCGAGAAGTTCAAAGCGGGTTTCTGTTCTTGGGTATTGTAAAAAAAAATCTTGAGTACCAGTAAATAAAACAAGGGTGTTGAACAGTTGCTACTGCATTCATTTACGGTGGTCCAGTGGTAAGACTGCAGGACTTGCAATTACATAGTTGTGGGTTCGAATCCTACTAAGCCAACGGCTGATTTCACAATGACTAGAATAAGTATTGTAGTCTAGTTACTGAATCAAAATTTATTTTTGTGTAATTCATAGTCATAGATGTTACACCAATGTTTGTATGAGAGAGATTGGCTGTTGCCAGCCACTCTGTCCTTACTCTATGTGCCAGCTTGGTGTTTATATCCCCTTGTGGGAGTTTGCCAAGTTCCATTGATGGGAAGATCATTTAATCCAAACATTTATACAAATAGTTATCCTGAGTTAATTCCAATATCCATTCCTCATACATCACAGTGGCGGCTATTTTTAAAATAATAATTAAAAATAATTGTGGCTTCTTATAGACGATGTGACCTATGTTTACATTTAAACCGCCCTCTGTTGACAAAACACTATATACGTCGTGTTTCGCCGGGCAAAGAGTTGCGTAGTCATAGTAAGATTGCGTACACTTTCTAGCTGGCTGCCAAACACAAAGGTTTTGCCTGGCGGTATGCGAGCGAATCATGTTATGGTTTTCATGTGACGTCAGAGGTCACATCGTCTATATAGCGCACATGTCCGTTACTCAGTGACGCTCCTGTCGCTGTAACATATACTATTTCCTGCCAGATGGGTGACTGCAGTTGAATTATGAGACCCAATTCTGATAGCACCATGTAATCAAATTCTTTGTATGGAGTTACAGGCTTTAATTCCACAGTTTATTCAACCAGTACTTATTTCATTACATTGATTTTAATGAAGTATAAACAGAATGGCTACACCAATATTAAGTTCTGTACGTAGCTATCTGGGCCCATCTGCTTTTAGTCTGTGTGCCATTTTAACTGTACGGCAAATTTCAGCTTTTAATTGCTCATGTTTTATTTACTCCTCTCACATTTTCTCTTCTGAATACCTTCATTTATGAAGTTCATCTCTGTAAATTAAAAAAACTTGGATATATGCAAAATAGCAATTATATCAGAGTAATTATAGTTATAACAGATGTAGTAACGTGAAATAATTTTATTTCACCATTTAATAAACTCTTTCCACTAACCAATGTTCTGGAATTTCAAATATGAGTTTCTTGCATGTTGTTCAGCTTGAAAAGTCAAAGCATGGCCTGTGTGTTCCAGTCAAAGATGCATTTTTTTGCTGCTGTCCCCTTTGTAGACAACTCATTGAAAACTGACCGAGCCAAAGTTGTTTTACAATTACTATAAACTGATTGTATCTAGAGCCCAAGTTCATGGCATTGCTACACAGAGAAGTGTCATGGCTGAGCGGTTAAAGACACTGGACACTATTGGTAATAGTAAAAAACCAGTCTTCTCACTTGGTGTATCTCAACATATGCATAAAATAACAAATCTGTGAAAATCTGAGCGCAATTGGTCGTCGAAGTTGCGAGATAATAATAAAAGAAAAACACCCTTGTCAGATGAAGTTGTGTGCTTTCAGATGCTTGATTTGACCTCAAAATCTAATTCTGAGGTCTCGAAATCAAATTCGTGGAAAATTACTTCCTTCTCGAAAACTATGTCATTTCAGAGGGAGCTGTTTCTCACAGTGTTTTATACTACCAACAGCTCCCTTATTACTCGTTACCAAGTAAGGTTCTCATGCTGATAATTATTTGGAGTAATTACCAATAGTGTCCACTGCCTGTAAGAGCATCAAATTCAAAGTTCTGGTGGTTAAGTCATTGGAGTGTTGGCTCGAATCCCGGTCGTGACACTTGTGTCCTCGAGCAAGATACTTTACTATAATTGCTTCTCTCCACCCAAGAGTATAAATGGGTACCTGCAAGGGTTGAGGTTGCTGCTGTGTTTTAAAAAGCAGTAGTCGCCAATACCTCCAAGTGGTTCGACTGGCTGGTTTAAAGGGACACGTTTCCTTGGATCAGGCGGGTTAGTCTATGAAAACTATTGAAAACCGTTAGTCATAAAATGCATATGGTTGGAAAGATGTTTTAAAATTAGAATATAATGATCCACACAAAAATGCCTCGAAAATTGGATGGTTTTCCTTGTACGGTGTGAACTAACATGGCACGCCATTTTGTGGAGTCAATTTTTTTTCTCTACAAAATGGCCGACCGTGTTAGATCGCAAAATAAAAGGAAAGCCATGCAATTTCGAGGCATATTTGTGTGGATCATTATATTCTACTTTTAAAACATCTTTCCAACCATATGCATTTTATAACAAACGGTTACAAACGCTTTTCATAGACCAACTCGCCCAATCCAAGGTAACGTGTCCCTTTAATATTGGTAAAGCATCCCTGTTTAATATGAAGTATGAACTGGTGAAAAAGCCGGCCATTAATGAAACAACAAGCTAATTGGTCCCGTTGGCTGGACTCAGTTCCAATATAAGGCAAACCCTGAACAGTATCCTCAGCCAATGAAGTAGAACAAAGAGCAGGATATCTTTAAATATGGGAAAAATAACGGCAGTTGTTCTTTACCAGGCTGACATCAAAATGACTGAATTGCGATCAAAGTCTGAAATTTCTCATTTCTGCAGTAACCTCTAACGGTTGGTGACTGTCTTTCATCTCCGTTGTCCTTTCTATTCCTTCCTTTGTTGAATTAGCTCAACTACAGTTTGAAGTTCACTTTCTGCTGAAGCTAACAGGTCAGAGAGCTCAGCTCGGGTCGATGACCCCTCCGAATGTTCTTTCTGCAAAATAAAAAACTTCACTAATTACCACAAAAGTACTTGGATATGATTTATTTTTAAAAAGCAACCTTTATTTTGATCAAAGAAAAATTTCAAAAAAAAAGAACCAAATGAGAACAAAATTGGATCAGTGGGATTTAAAACAAAACAAACCGTAAAGATTTTATTTCTTTTACCCATACACTGATATTTGTTGAGCAATGTACTCAGTACTTTCCCCGAGTCTGTGAAAAAAGTCCACAGCTATATTGAGACAAATAAATCCACAGGCATAATACTCAGTTGGTATTCAAACTCTCGATATTTGCCTTTCTAGAGCAGACGTCTAAACACTAGATCACCGAACTTGCTCGGTAGATAGAGGCAATTTGAACCTATTACAACACACACCAGTGTATGGGTAAAACAAAACACAATATTCTCTAGTTTATTTGTTGGTGCAGCGGAAGTGTGTCAGTGCAAATAAGGTTGTCTCTGAAAGGTTGAATGTGTAAAACCTACCTTAGCTTTACTGATGATCGACTTCAGCATGAGTTTGGCTGATGAAAGAAGTTGGGCTGCTTCTCCGTTATTGACTTTACTTTTGCTGCACGTCTCATAAGCTACAAAGATAATGAACATCAAATGAGTTTTGAATTCAGTTCAATTTGCATAAAGTGATATAAATTTATGACCTGAAAGATTTGAGGCTTTTGCATGGTGGTGGATCAACATGGCAGGTTGTGGCAGAGTGGTTTCTGGTCTCAAACTCTGGTATTTCTGATCAGCAGAGTGTGGGTTCAACTCCCATTCTTGACACTTGTGTCCTTAAGCAAGACATTTCACCATTATTGCCTCTTCCTATGGATAGCATGTAAAGTCATAGATCATGTGTGTTATGCACGCAAAAGAACCGAGTATATTTATCGTTAAGAGATTGGATTTCAAGTATTGTTGGCAGCAGATTGCCCTACAGCCCCACCAGGGACTTCAACTGTCTTAAAGTCAATATTAACAACCTTCATGACCACTCATTCCCATTCCCATTTCCATTTCCATTTCTCATTCTCATTCCCATTTGTTTATTCTGTGGAGAACATCTTCCTCGACATCGAGGGATTGCTTATTATTATTATTATTATTATTATTATTATTATTATTATTATTATTATTATTATTATTATTATTACTTGGCCATAACACTATCTATTTCCATTTGACAATCTTTACCTTGTGCAAGTTGTATCGATTCTTCCACTGTGTCCTTACAAGATTTCACATCTTTACTCCACTCTTGGCTTTGTGTGTTAAGACGATGGGCCTTCTGAAGACACTGCAATGCCTTTAGAAATAACAAACGGAATTGCAAGTAAGGACGACAAACCTTGGAGAAACCATCAGTTAAAAGTCTACAAATGCATCAATTTCTTTTTCATTAAAACAAATCAACTTTGAGCCTTCCTTTGTGGTAATCATGTTTAAGAAATCAGGAAACTTTACAAGATGGCTCACTAATACATTATAGCGTGTCGAGGCCAAGCGGTTAAGAGAACTGGCAGGTTTTAAAATAAATGCAACAAGAACAAGTGAAGATTCTGACCTTGTCATTGCTTTCTGGGAGGTCAGTCAATGTGTTACCATGAAGTTGAGCATACAGCTTCCACACCTTGGCGTTGGTCGTAACATTGGCTGTCACCCTGCCAAATAACTCCACCAGTTTGCCTTTGATAGCGCTTGCTGCAAGAGAAAATATTACATGCTGATAAAATGTTAAGGGCGAAAAACAGTAGTAGTATTACTTATAAAGTTAATTACTTAAAGTCACCTGGAAGTGGTATTTTTTCAAAATAAAGCTTTTGTCACTAATATATGTGTTTTCATGAGTGGAATGTGAATAAACAGTTAGCTAAGGTTTTAAAAAATCAGTTCTTATGTTATTTACAAATTTAAGAGTAGACCCCGACCCGAGAGGGCGCTGTTCGTGATGTCAATCGAGGCCGACTTTGCCTGTAATGCGTAGAGTAAACACAATTGCAAAGTACATGTACGGACCAAATCGTGAGTTTGTACATTTAAAAAAAAAAAAAATTGTTTTTTTCCGGCAATGCCGACCAGGTGTATTGCTGCTGAATGCAGGAAGACACTTTTTGAAACGTACCAACTCACGACTTGGACGTACATGTACTTTGCACGTGTGTTTACTATACGCATTGCAGGCAAAGTCTGCCTCGATTGACGTCACAAAAGGGGTAGGCGGAGTCAGCCCCCCAAACAACTTTATATATTTTTTAAACATATAAATCGTGACAAACAATTACTAAAAAAATTGTTTTATTGTTCATAAGCATATACTCTTATGTTTGAAAGAAAAAAAATTATATTTCCAGGTGACTTTAAAAACACTGGACACTATTATAAGTTATCACACAAGCGCGTGGAATACAGAAAAATATAGCGCTTCTGCAGCCCATATCCAACGAGGCCGAAGGCCGAGTTGGATATGGGACGCAGCTGGCACTAATTGTGCTATTGAACGTGTAAACAAAAACAAAAAAGTAAGTAAATGAATAAATAAAAACTGCAAACTCTTACGACTATTTACGTACAAGGATTGCCATCAGCATCTGGTAAATCCTGAGTAACCGCTCTGACCATGATTCCTAACACCTCCTCATCCACATACTTCTCCTTGATTTCAAGCAGTCGATGGAATGCTCTCATGGATTCCTTGAACTCTCCTATATCTACACCCACCTGGATTGGAGGAAAGGATTGATATTGGACTAAGTTGGAGATCATCAAAGGATATATTTATTTTAATCTTCGGACATACTTTGTAACTCTGAAGATTTCAGGGGAACAACACAGAGAATAGGTTGGTGTAAAAACCACAACACCAGGAAGTTGGTCCCAACACAATTATATAAATACTTTCAAGGGACAAAATACTTTCAGTTTCCTGCAATGACTAGAGCAAGCTAGTCGAAACGTTGAGACCAATTCAGAACTGACTCCGCGGCAGTACAGTTAATTACGATCCTATAAGCTAAAGTAGTAGTCCAGTCTATTTTCTATACCATCCGCCCTGGTAATAGTTAAAAAGCAGGACAGTTCTTTTCAGAACAGAGAAGTCTCCCGAACCTCCGATTATCTACTCCGCGGCAGTAGAATAAAGCAAGACAGTTCTCTAAGAACAAACTCTACCTGGCAAGTAGATACACACATGGTGTTATCGCAAACCAAATATACATTGATACCTCACCATGCAATGCCTCAAATCCTATATACTTTCAAGGTAATATGAACCAGTGCACTTATCAAAAAGAGAAAGGTTTCGCCCCAGTGTATTGGTTTGATTGGCTGCATACTACGCCACAGCACCTTGAACCAATCATTACATGGTGCTATGTAAAGGAATTGGTCTCATACTTCAAGCTCCATATAAAATAAGGAAAATACTGGAAAATACTTTATGTGAGCACTATATAAAAAGCTGTCCTTATTATTATTTGTATTATCTTAAACAAGCAGCAGATTTGCTCAGTAAAGTTAGACAAGTCTGTTGCTGCAGACCAGTCTTGTGATTGCTAATCTGGGCAACACAAGGTGCTTCATTGTTTTGTGGTTCCCCACAGTCTCAGTCTGTAGTTTGGCCATTTGGTAGATATCCCAGACGAGAAAACAAAAAAAAACACAAAAGAAAGCCTGGGGAATACCCCTATGACTAAAAATTTTATAATTACGGAAATGAACACGTTACAAAAGTGAGTACTTGACGAGTTAGTCGATCTTCTTACCAGCATGTAGTTCTCCCATATCTGCCAGGAATCGTACAGACACCTGATGGCTTCTTGAAGAGTCTTGAATGCTTTTGGCCTGACAGTGTGACATCAAAAACGTGACAAGATTAGAAAGTCTTGAGTAATGAAATCCTAGAAGTTATGTCATAATTTCTTTGCACTAAGCAAGATATTCTGTGCTTTACAACTTTCTCTGTTGACAGACTTTTCTGGCCCAAGCATACTTTGTAGTATACATGAAAAGGTCTTAAATACGATGCAAAGCTTTGCATGGTGTAAGAAGCTGGATGACGCAGGTTGAAGAACTTTCATTTTTTTCACTGGATCCGAGAAGAAAACTAAATTAAACAACCTTGATGTCTTATACTCTGCTTGTCTTCCGCTAGATTTTAATCTTAATGGTTGTCAGCCAAACTTACTTTTGTTTGAGATTGAGGAGAGCTGATGACAAGTTATTCCATGCTTTCCCATTCTGAATGACAAGAATAAATAACACATTCTTAGAGCTCGAATTTGTTATCAATCAAATTTGACACATTGGAAATTTTTTAAACTGTTTTTGCTCAAGTCAAGTCACATGTAATTTTTGCTCAAGTCAAGTCAAAGCACAAATCAAATTTTTGCAGGTCAAGTTAAAATTCACATAATGTCCAAAAATAAGCCCACTCCCATGATGTTCTGACAAACTTAAATACTATAAAAAAAACTGTTACAAGACCAGTTTAAAAAATCCATAGTTACATGTACTTGTCGATATTTTTCATAGAAGAATGGAAATAAATGTGTATATGAATTTAATTGAATTAAATACTTACATCGCTCTCTAAGGTCACACATTTCCGATACGCCCTCAAAGCGATCTCGTAATTCTCAGCTTTATTAGCGGAGTAGCCAAGCCAGAACCAAGCATTGTACTAAAACAAAAACAAGGATTGTACACATAACGAAGTTATCAATTTGGTGTGGTGAAACATTTTTAGTTGGCCGAAAGAAAACAAATTTCTGCTGAAGAGACTCTTCTTTCTAGGACAGAAGAAACTCAAACACACAAATGTTTAGATAAAAGTAAATAAATTGAGTTATTCTTAAAAAAAAAAAAAAAAATTGGGAATATAGGGGTGATGTCTAAAGGCCCGGTCCCACTGCAGCGATAACGAGAAGTATAACGATAACTACGCCAAGAGAACGCATTCTAATTCTATTGGTTGAATGAGCGTGTGCGTATTCTACCTGGAGCAATTCAACCAATAGAACACGTTCTCTTTGCGTCGTGAACGTTATCGTTCTTGTTATCGCTGCAGTGGGACCGGGCCTTTATATAGGCGTGAGGTTTTATGAAAAAGATAAATCCTGAAAATTGGATAACAGTCTCCTCAAACTCTGAAGACAAAGCCCTTAAATTAACAGAGCATTACATTTAAGAGGTTTTACAGACTCTTTAAGTCCCTACTTGACTGCATGGGTTTTCCCTGGAATAGTTCTCTGGGGTTTCCCTCCCACATCTTAAACTAAAATTTCTTCAGATCAAGGTGCGTTGCGCATTGTGCAAAGGAGTCTATAAAAAAAATGTGGAGTGGCAAACCTGAAGTGGGTTCTTCTTGAGTGACATCTCCAGACATTCTATACTCTTCTCCCATTCCTCCTCCTCAAGGTAATACAGTCCCAGCGATCTCATGGCCCTAGCATTACGCTGTCCCGATAACTCCCATGCCTTCTCGTAGAACTTTTTCTCTTTCTTGAAGTCTCCCATCATGCACCAGAGAGTGGGCGTCTCCTTGATGGCCAGCTGGTCACGGATTATCTTCGTGGCCTTTGGAAAAAAATAAAAAATTTAAAAGATGTAGTAATTTGCATCGGGGGTACTGAAAAGACTGAAATGTCAAAGTGTTATCACTGACTCGACAAACAATTGCCCTTCCTCTTGGACTTTCGCTAACAAAAATTACTTTTTGTAGTAGAAGAAGACTAGTTTTTTTTACATAAAAATTTTCACAAAGAGTATTTGAATAAACGCAGAATAAGCAAACAATTTGGTAGTGCAACACAGTAGTACACTGAATGTTCATATATTTTTAATTGCTCCCTCTTTTGACTAAAATACATGAAAATTTAATCGTTTATCCTTTGGTTTGGTTGAAATTATGTTTTCTGTCGAGAAGAACTACCAGTTTTGTAACAGATACCAATACCATTATCCATTGGCTGAATTTGGTCCAATTTAGAGTCTAATAAGCACATCTCTTTGAATTGATACCGAGGTAGTTTTTTTGTGTTTTTCTCTTTACCAGAAATATATAATGATAAGAAACAAATTCTTGAAAATAGGAGGAAAACCCAGCAATGAACACAAGACAAAAAGGCACTCACCTTGTCAGGTTTCTCAAGTAATGTGTAGCATTTAATAACCTCTTCCCACAACTCTAGCCTGACATAGACCTCCAGGGCTGCAGTCACTACACCAAGACTCATTAACAGGCTAGCTAACTCACTCTGGTGGTGAAATCATACATCATACAAAAAGATACCAAGGATAATATTTGACAAATGTGGAACGTCCTTAAAAAAAAAGAAGGCTTTTGGGGGCTTGGGGTTCCCCCTAGTTCTAAAGAGGTTCAAGAGGTTTACATCAGCAGCAATCATAAATTACAAACAAAATGTGTATAACTAAGTAATACAACACAATGGTTTAAAGACAGTGGACACTATTGGTAATTACTCAAAATAATTATCAGCATAAAACCTCACTTGGTAACGATCGGTTAAGGGTGGTTAAGAAAAGTGTAATGCATGGGATACAAAATGTGGTTTTAATTTTAATGCACCAGCAATATAATGTACAAACCTCCATGGACCACTTTGGTGGCAGGCCCACTGCATGTAATAACTCCATTCTGTCAGTCACAGCACATTCCAAGCCATTGAACTGATCCACAAGAGACTAAAAACAAAACAAATATTGAAATCATAATTTCAGGTTATCACAATTTATCTCATTTGTCCTAGGGCAAAATCAACTCGTGATTCAGACTTTAAGACGGAAGAAGAATATCATGCCTGCTCATGGAAATAATATTCAATTCGATTCAAGAATACATTTATTTCCATACTCTCATAAAAGAATAACAACAGTTACATGTGTTACGGAGTAAAGCAAAACATATCTTTAAGTAAGAGTAAACATGAATAAATAAATAGAGTACGGGGCCGTTTTGGTAAGCATAAGCTTGTAAAAAACAGCCAGACAGACAAGAAAACAAGACAACCAGACAGACAAACAGCTTTGCCTACAAGCTTTGCTTCTTAAATGGATCCCTCCGCAGTGTCAACATTGTTATGCATCTATTTCTTCAAACCTATGTTGTGAAACAATTATTTTTCATTGTTGTAATAATTTCTTGTGACTGCTGTTTGATATTGTTTTTTTTTGTTTTTTTTTGTCTTTTGATACTGTGGAAATAAAATGAACCTTGAACCTTGAACCTTGAAACAGACAAAAGGACAGATGGACATATTAATACATGACACAGCGAATTCCTAATAGAAATAACAAGATACGTACCTGCATTTGCATCATGGCTCTCTCTACAGTCCTGCCAGCGTCTTTTTCAAGTTGACATCTTGTCATCAAGGCTAAGGTGTGAATTCCCCATACTTGAGGTTGTCTCAGTACTGCCTACGTGTCAATTATTGGAAATAAGAAGTTTTGTCAGGCTACTGGTGTCATTTCTCTGAGCGTTAATTGGAAGGGTTAGCTTCATTGTAAGATGTATTGTGGAAGTGTCGTGGCCGAGCGGTTAAGAGCACCGAATTCAAACTCTGGTGTTTCTGATCAGCAGAGTGTGGGTTCGAATCCCCAGCCGTGGCACTTGTGTCCTTAAGCAAGACACTTCACCATTGCTTCGTCCTTCGGATGGGACGTTAAGCCGTTGGTCCCATGTGTTATGTAACGCATGTAAAAGAACCCAGTGCACTTTTCGAAAAGAGAAGGGGTTCGCCCCGGTGTTCCTGGTCCGATCGGCAGCAAATTGCGCCACAGCACCTTGTAAAACATTACATGGTGCTATCAGAATTAGGTCTCATAATTCAAAACGTAGTCCCACATCTTGCAGGAAATACTGTATGTTACAGCGCCAGGAGCGTCACTGAGTGACGGACATGTGCGCTTTATAAGAAGCCACAATTATTATTATTATTATGTATTTATATTTATCACATATGGCACGTAACAGAACCTTAGGTAGGTACAAAGCAGCTAAACCTCACTCTGTTTTAGTGTCAAACAATTTCTTATATCACCATAGGGTATTTATTATACAAACATGGAGGTAAAGTTAACATGGTGTAGGCCTACACAATATCTTTGGTTTAAGTTAGCTGGCATACATCCAGCAAATACTGGGTCTGGTGTACCCCTTTCTCAGGGTCTGGTGTACTTGCATCTTGGGGGTCTGGTGTACACCCTCTTTAAGATTCGGTGTACCTGCATTTTGTGGCTTGGTACCCGTTTTTAGGGTCTGGTGTACGGCCCCCTTGTTTGGGTTTGGAGAATCAGAGTCTGGTGAACACGCTGTTTTGAGTTCAGTGTCCAGCGAGTTTTAGGGCGAAAGTTAGATAAGATAATTTAACCGGGTCCAAGCTATTTGCAAGAAATAGCAGTGGGTGGCACGGTTGGCTTGTGCGTAAAGCGCTCGCCTCTCACCAAGGTGACTTCGGTTTGATTCCCGGCCAGGGCCATATGTGAGTTGAGTTGTGCGTTGGTTCTCTGCTGTGCCACAAAGGTTTTCCAGACCATCTGGTTTTCCTCCCTCGGGAAAAATTAAACTCTTCCGATCTTGGCTGTGCTCCGTGGTCATAATGGGTTGATGAGGCTGGCAGCAAAAGGCGCCCTTGCATGCCTGCTTCTCAAACACGTTGTAGCCGCGTCCTTCGCAATTCAGCTCTTAGCTGCGAGTAAGGATGATAAGCCCCCCAAATTATTGTTATTATTATTATTACTATCATAAAATAACTCACCACAATATATGCCTTTAGTTCCTCTAGTATCAGTACTTCCCTTGGTCTACTCTTTTTCTCTCGTATACTGCCATAAGAAATCAAAGTGTTCCATTAGTTCAGTTTTGTCATTTCTCATCAATTCTCTTTAAGTGATTATACAGCATTGGTTTAATACAAATTCAGTTTTATAATGATCACATAATGAACAGCACCCTGGACGAATGCTAAAAACAGAAACTCACTACACGGATTTCAGACACACTCAAGCGCGTACAAATCTGAGCTTATTTACTGTAATTGGTGCGTAAATGTGGTTATAGCATGAGAGCTAGTATTGTTGAAATGTTTGTCTGACAAACAGGTACTTTGAGCAAATGTGACATCATAAGAACTAAGGACTATTAGATGCAAATTGCACACATAAAATGAGGACACTAAGAAAGGTTTTTCCTGGATGGTGCCCTTTGTGTTTCACAGAAGAACCATTGAAAACCCCAAATTATAAAACTATTTTAAACACACACTGTTAACAAAATTGTATAAAAAGTATTCTCTGGTTTCTCAAAGGAAAGAGAGCCTTTTGTGATGAACATTTCATAGCAGCTTTCATATGAGAAAAACTTGTATATTGGAAATACTAACATTGACAGCGATTTTCTTTAAACATTTTTAGTCTCAACTCTCTCTCTCTCTAATCATAAACACTGCTGGTTTTCGATGAAGCAACTTGTCCAAAATGATGGAGAAAATGAAATGACCTACCAAAGAGCCAAGACCAGCGCCTGTTCAGCACTGGACAACTCAGGAAGTTGATTGACGTCAGCGTCTTTGAAGTTGATTGCGTCAAGAACCGTTTCATCATTCAAGTTCAGATCCTGCAAAGAACACATTTACAATTTTCTTTTATCAACATCACAACTTCAGAGTATTTAAACCTAAGCTATTACCTTTTTTCTCTAGAAGAAAGCAACACAATATTTGACTGAAATATAATCTTGTTTTTATGAAACATTTGTAAAAATAGTCTTTGCACTTATATCAAACATGAAAAGCTAATCACAGAAACTTTTAGGTATTCAAAAAATTAGGAAACTTTTGATTATGAAACTTGCCTGAGACAGGCATGGTATTGGTCCTTGGGAAAAGGTCGGATTATTTTACCGAGAACAAAGGCTGATCTACATACACACAAGGAAAAGACATTTTTTTCAGACACTTTCCCCAAGGGCAAAAAAAAAAAAACTGAAATCTGACTATGAAAATCTGAAGTAGGAAAGAATATCATGCCAGCCTAGATTTACTCCCAAGTGCAAGATGGTGTACATTTTTTAAGTGAAACAAAATTAACTAATTAATTACTTGTTTACCCCACCTCTCCCCACCCTTGATGTTGTCCTTTGTGTTTCCATCTTCTTGCTTGTGGTCAAGCCAGTCCCTTCCCTTCCCCCCCCCCTTTTCTTGTCCCCCTATTCATTGTTTACCCCCTGCTTCTTTCTGTATGCTTTCTAACCCCATTCATGTATTTCCACTTCACTGCTTATGTTTCACTTTATTACCCGTTCATGTCTGTTACGTTGTCATTTAGCCTTCGAGAAAGACTCTGCTAGGGTCGAAACGTCAGGCCATTAACTATTTTTTGCATGAAACAAAATAATAACTTTAATTTAAACCAACTTCAGGATAAAGCAAATGAATGCGTTTCTTCTTACCACTGGGAGACCCTTGACAAGTTGATGTTTTGTTTGGGCTGCTGGTGTCTCACCAGAATCCTCATGACGGACTCTCAAGAAGAGTTGGGCCTTGTCTGTCTGCTGGAACCGAGTCCTTTTGCCAAGTGCAGCTGGAAGGGTCAAGAATAAGGTCGAGTGTTGTTGAAACGCATTATGTGTGCGATGTTTTTAGGCTTTCATACGGCTGATTTTAGTCTAATTAGGTTAAATTTTGCAGTAGCACCATGTGTACATCTCGTTTGAGTAGTGTTTTAATCAGTATGCTCCGATTCGTCTTCAGGAGAAAGAGTATATTGATCGAAACGTTGAGTTGTCAATCACCAGTTCTTTTCAGAACCCAAACTACTCTTAAATACACTGGACAGTATTGGTAATTGTCAAAGACTAGTCTTCACAGTTGGTGTACCTCAACATATTTTTTGAGCTCAATCGGTCGTCGAAGTTGCAAGATATTAATGAAAGAAAAACCACCCTTGTTGCACCATGGTCACACGAAGTTGTGTGCTTTCAGATGCTTGATTTCAAGACCTCAAATTATAAATCTGAGGTATCGAAATCAAATTCGTGGAAAATTACTTCTTTCTCGAAAACTACGTCGCTTCAGAGAGAGCTGTTTCTCACAATATTTTATACTATCAACCTCTCCCCATTACTCATAATCAAGAAAGGTTTTATGATGATAATTATTTTTAGTAATTACCAATAGTGTCCACTGCCTTTAAACGATTTAATCATGTTGCTACTGCAAACCCCACCTAATAATAACACCATGCAAAGTTTCAAATCCTACTGATTTTAGTCTGTTTGATCTGGCATTTGGTGCGTAATGTGTGGCCTGGTGTACCCCCCCCCCCCACCACCTACCTATAGACCAGAGGAACACGACGTTCTTTCGGTTGGGCGACCTCGGCTGGAGATCAAAAGAAGGTTGGTCATTGCTGTGCCCCTTTTAGAACAACATTAAAGGCCTGCCATAAAATAAAGCGCTTTATAAAAACTAGTGATTATTGTCATTATTGTCATTAACTGGAAATATTGTCTGTACTCATTTGATTACCTGTAAGATTGACCTCTAACCCAGCGACCTTCTTTGCTGTGTTAAGGTGCTCCTTTCCTCTTGTGTACTCGTAATAATATTGACATATATGGCTGCATTCCAAATGGTGTATGACGCACAGGTCAGCGCACTGTTTGCCGTTCATCAGAGCTTCGTTACTGCTAACTGCGAAATAAAGAAATTAATAAAAACTTAAACCTGACGATCTAACATTGTACATGCATAACCTGGGACCAGTTTCATAAAGCCTACGCGAAAAAAACTTTCCAAAGACAGCAAAATATTGCTAAGCAAAAACAGGTTACCAGCCAACACATTACATAAAGTAATTTGTTGCTTAGCAAAAAAAAATAACAGTAATTTTTTTTTAAATCGGTTATTCTAAATTGACCCTTAGTAACTATGTACTTACTTGAATCCATTAATGTATGTATTTCCTCATGGAGCATTGGCGACTTCTCGTCTAGACATTGCTGATGAATCCACAGACATCTCAAATTCCACCAATCTGACGTCTGGTATTAAAATTAGGAAAAAAATCTTATAAAAAGAGAAAAATTGTTAGCGAACAGGAATTTTTTTTTTTAAGGTATGGTCATTGTTAAGTTTTGTATAAAGTAATGATGATTTACAAGCAAAACTATCACAAAAGATTTTAGTTGAATACAGTGTCTACTTCACGGTATTTCCATCAAAAAAATCAAATCCATCCAGTTTGAGTGAGGTGACAGCGAATATCAACCACATCTCTGGCTGCAGCTTTTACAAATGGACACTACGTTATTTGAATCTCCAAAAGTCACCTTTAGACAATCTTCGGAGTTTCATATTTATTGACATAACTTTTCTTGGTTTTCTAATCAAGGGAGGCACTTTATACAAAGTAGGTTCAAAGGATGCTTACTACCATTGACATTGGCACTATTGTAAGCGTATTGATACAGTTATTGTAAAATGTGCTTTTTAAGAATTTGTTATCATTATTGTTACAGTGCAAGGCACGACTCCTAGGTTTTTATAATACTCACTACGCAAGTGGCAAGAGAAGCCTTACAGCGGTTCAATATAGCAGTTGATATCAAGAGAAACTCAGGATGAGTGACCAACGAGTAGATTGCCGAGTCATCCGGACTCAGAGTTGACATTGTTGAGTCGTGAAACGTCTTGGCCTAGCAAGAAGAAGAAACAAATATTTTAGTTAGTTTGTTTAATTTTCCCAATTAGACAATGAAATACACAAACACATGGGTAAGGGGGAATTCAAATTCGCAGAGGTACCCTTCACTTTGGTAAAATGGACTTTCCCGAATAGAATGAACAATCGGGCCTTATAGACCGTTTTGAATAACCCCTTTTTCCTATGAAAATTCGCATCTTGTAGGGCAAACCGTATGCGCATCCAAACGCATACATCATCGAAGCACGCAGCACGCAACATTCCCGGTTTGATTTCTATGGCACATGCACGCACACACGCACACACACGCACAGATGCCATCTTGTAGGTCAGCTATTTGAGCCGCGTGACGTCATATTCAAAACGGTCTATAGTGTAGCCAGAATATCCTTTTGTTGCCGTTAGAACTCACTTCACAGTTAATCAACAGTATCTGGGCATTTTGAACAATCCAGGAATTCTCTTTGTTACAGTGCTGAATTGCTTTGACCAATCAACTTTTAAACAGCTCCTTTGTTCTGTACACTTAAGGAAAATCCTGTTCTTCAACACTTAAAAAACCAGTGTGGACGTGTGGAAGTCCACATAGTGTTTCAAGTCCCTACATTATGTGGGTTTCTTTTGTTCTAATGTCTATACTTCATATGTAATGTTAAAACAACCAAGCGTGTAGAACACATCTGCAATCTAAGACCTCCTTTTATCCATCTTGTTGGCAAGACCTCCCATTGGGATTGTACACACTTTCCAACTGGGAACCCTCACCAAACGGAGGACCCAATTGTCCTCTTTTATTTAGGTCCCCGGTTTGAATGTGTATCAATCCACACTAAAAAATATCAGTATAATCCACAAAGCAACAAAACTCATACAAAAGACTGTCAAATATTTAATAGATGTGAAATATTGTTATAAATGATCCTTAATACCAACATCTTGACTTAGGCTTCTTGGCAGTACATCTGTAGGGTTGACTTTACATGGTGGTCCTGTCCAATTACTCTGAATGAACAGCTGCAGGCAAGCCACTCCAACGCACAATACACACAGCTCCCTGGAGAAATATAAACAAATCAAAACATTGAACTTATTGCATCTGAAAAATTAACAATTTGGTTTATAATAATACTAATAATATTAATTTTTGGTTTTTACCAATATACACCGATGTGTTTTAGCACTGTATACTCAGTACTTTCCCGAGTCCTGTGAAAAAAATCACAGGCATTTTATTCAAACCCACGATTCGAACCCACGACATTTGCAATTCTAGAGTAGTGTCTTACCAACTAGACTACCAAGATTGCCCGGCAGCTAGAGACAATTCGAATCCTATGTTTTAGCAGCGGGTACTGCAAACGATTTAATAGATGTTAAATTTGCATCGGGGATAAAGATAATAATAATAGTATTTTTAATGCGCCAAATCAATCTTAACAGATGTTCAAGGCGCAGAAAAATGATATTGGAGTTACCCCCAGTGTGTCCTACCTAAGTTCCTCCTAACAGAATGTTAGAGCATGAAACAAGCATTTCTGCTTCTTCTCATAAGTAGAGACGATAGCTCGAAGAAACCGAAATAGTTCTAGGAGTAGTTTTCCGCTATCCTACAATCTGTTTTAAGAGGAATATCAATTCCTACCTTTAGCTCCCACCAAATAAAATATTTCACATGTAATGTCATTTTTTTAAAAGGAGTACTGTACCCCAGCTGGGTTTAGTTACACCACTAGTTTCCTGCCTACCTTGAATTGTCATCCTTTGTCATACTCTTCTGGATGAATGCTTCAACCTTTTTCTGAATGAAGTCAACGACTTCAGAGGCATCACCGATGTCATCCTCCCCTGAGCCTAATATCGCCATAGCGACTTCTCCCAAAAGAACTTGCTCATAGTCACCATCGATGATAGATTTTACGCAGAGTAAAAGGTTGCCATCATTTGAAGCTGGAGCAGTAACAAAAACATTTAGAAATGTAACACAGTTAAACAAAATAAGGTGGATAATGTTTGTTCTGCTATCAATCTCCATAGTCCATGTGGAGACAATAGTAGTACAAACCTCACTTTACTATTCTAATCTAGCTCAAAAAAACTAACCCAAACAAAAGTACGTACAATTTTAGACAAATTGTCTTTATCCATCCTGCCACGTGACCACTTTACCATTCACATGAAATAAAATATTATCTAATTAACCCAAATATGACTAGACCCAGTAACTGGGGCGCTGTACTCCCTTTTAAAAATTTTGTCTTTATTGGTTGTAGTTGTACTTATGACAAACTTTTGTTTTGTACGCCCGATAATGACAAAATTTCAAAATTTTCTAATTGTCTAAATTATGACATATATTTACTCTTGCTTGTAAAATTAGGGAAAAGTGATGGCAGGATATGAAAACCTTTCCATGTGGCAAAAAAAAGAACAACATGAAAAATAAACATAAAGATTATTCAACAACCTGACAAAGTCTACATGAAATTGCTGCACAAAAAGAAGATGAAAATTAATAAAATTTTTGGGTTTGAACAAAGAATTGACTAGAGTGGGATTCGAACCAACGACCTCCGGATAAAATCATTTCAAAGTTTATCCAGTCAGTTTCCCTTGTGGTTTATATTGAAAATTAATATAAAATAAAAGCTCCAACATCAAAACAAAACAATCTATCTCAAAAGCAAATTTGATTTACCGATTTCTTCCAAACAGGATGAGGATTCTGCTGAGAGCAGTTTACAATGACTGGGCTCAAGAAGGACGATCTCAAGATCCTTCCAATGGGGCGATGCCATGCTGACGATAAAACCGTACCAAGATAACGAGATGCAAATTGTGAGCACGTTACTTTTCACCAATCACTGGCTAGCCCTCGCTCGGTCGCGTGCAAGCCAATGGCAATCCGAGTTACGTGTGCACTGTGTGTCATTCAATGCAATTTTTAAATCACCAATACAGTACTGTAGTGTAGTCCACAAATAACTCTATGAACTTACTTTATTCAGAAATTATTACAATGACTATATCTAATAATATTTATACGGTCTGCGTTTGTTTACACCACGCCGATCATTGGTTTACATCGAAAAACACAGGAAGTGTGTCAGTTCACGTGTTCGTGGGCGCAGACATCTTGATTATGCAAATCAAAAAGTTCATAGTTCAAAGGTGAGGTCTCTTGTTTCTATGCAAACCGAACGAGCGTTGAAATCTTAATATCGCTCCGCACAAATCCTACTCTAAAACAGTTTTAAACAATTATTCAATATAGTTGTTACATATTTTCCAAATTTGGGTATCAAATGTATATATAACGTAAAAATTTAAGATTTTTGTGGTATTTTAAATGAAAAAAACCTGAATTATATGAAGAACTACTTTTAATATGTTGCTAGGACGGGCAGGGATTTTAAAAGAGTTTCAGTGTGTTGTTCGGCACCACCGTTTTCAAGTTGACACTGCACAACTCTATGCATCTTTGCAACAAGAGAAATCGTTGTTTTTTTTGTGAATTCAGAATACATTTCCTACTTCTTATAGAAAAGATTTGTTTATACGATGGAGGATATTGACGAAGGACCGTCGATTGTGGTGGAGTCAGGTTCTGAAGATCAAAATAATGAAGGGGGCGTCGAGGATGACAGGCAGTCGGCCGTTCCGAGCGAAGCCCTGGCGGCGGTCGAGGAGATGATGGAAGAGATGGACCAAATCACGGTGGAACCTCCAAAGATTGATTTGTAAGAAATAAAATCGTTCGTGTATCTGTTTACTGTTTGTATTTGTTTAACATTGTTAAGAGCCTGGGAGCATGCTTCATGAACAGACGAGATTTATTCATAATTATTAATTTGTATTATTAATAATTAGTTAGAATATTTTTTATCTGTATTCCTTTCCACTTGTTTTTATTTAGTGAAGTTTGCAATGTTATTTTTACAATTTTGGACAACGTAAAATATGAGATTTTGTTTTTCTTGTGGGTGGTTTATAAAGCTACGTTTTATTTTTAAAATAAGATAACAACTGTCCTTGATGAGCTCAGTTAATCACAGGGACCTAGAAATTTGTGTAGAGTGTCAGTGTTATATTTTAGTGGTTGTGTGTTTTCAATGTTTTCTTTTCACACTGCATTTCAATCATTCTGTAGTAGTTAATAGACATAGGCAAAATCTAATTTTATAAATTCACTTTTAGGAAGGCAATCCAAAATTAAGTGTCCATGTGTTGTCGAACAAACTATTACATGTATTCACCATCCTTTGTGGAAATGATTAATAATTCCCATGAATTCTCTCGTGTTATCGTAAATTGAGCCATGCTAAAAAATAAGTAAAGAAATAAATATGCCAACAGATTTAAAAACTGTCATCATAAAGGTGAATTGTCCGAGATAAAATGGTCAATATTCCAGAGGTCCCACTTTAAAATAAAAAGATGGAAACAATTCCAATCAGACCAAACATTTTGATGTGAATTTACTTTTCTAATGGGATGGAAAAAGAAATAACATTATATCATTAGTAATAGTAGCCTATTGTAAAAATGATTGTTCCATTCTGTGTTTTTTAATTTTAATTCAGCATACCCACTGTTGCTCCCATTGATGAGAACCAACCATTCACGTACAAAGAAAACAGCATCAAAGAGAAACTTGTTCTACAGTTTGCCGAAAACTTCCGCCGTCAATACGTTCACCTGTACAGAGACAGAAAGCCGCTTCTACTCAATCCTCTTAATGAATGCGGAGTCGAGAAGTTTGTCTGCACTACCATTCGGCCAACCCAGTTACCTTATAATGAATTGTACGACTATGACGGATGCGCTGAATTCGTGTCGGATTATATCACCTTTGATCCGCTAGTGCCTCCAATAGAGCTGGTAGGTAGCTATTTAAAATTTGGCGGAAATCCTTTTGTATGTTGACCTAATGAGAGAAATTATAGAATGCTAGGTGACAGCAGACTTACCAGGTTAATTTCCATTGTTTATGTAGTTCTGAGCCTGTGCACATGCTTATTAGAGAGAACAAAAGACTTACCTGATGATTCTACTGGCTACCCATTAGCGTGACGACTTCTTCCTCTTAATTGTGCTATTTTGGGCTGAATCCATGTGTGTTATTGTGCAGTGACACATACAGTGTGTCACTGCATATGTAAATATATTTACATTAATTTTGACTCCCAAGATGGTGGACCATAGGAAGACAGCAGCCCCATGTGACACCAGAATGTTGTAGATTTTAAATATTAAAGCAGTGTTTCAAGGTTAAACTAAGTTTTGTGGTGCATTCAGTTACCAAAAGAAACAGTCTCCAAGTGAAAGTGGGAAAAAATAATAATAACCCATGTTGAAATATTAAACTTTTATTTTATAATATTTCGAAGCATGATGTCATTTGGAAAGCAAAAAGAAATGGATCTTTACATTCAAAGAGGAATTTCTGCCCAGTCTAAAGGTCAAACTCAATGCAGTTTAATTGTATATCATAAAAATTCAGTAATGAACTGAAAATTCTCTGTCCAAAAATGTGTAAAGAAATGTCATGTCATCAAACTTTTTGTAAGCTAACGAATTTTGTAAGCTAAGCAAAAAGTAGGCCATTAAACAGCTCTATAATATTGGGCCCTGAAGTGTAACATTGTTAAAGTTTTGCCTACTGTCTAGTTTTTATATCTATATAATTAAAAAGAGAATGTAGTGCATATTTTAGCCATTTATAGATTACATCTTAATTTGCATTATTCTTTGCTTCTGTTCAGCCCAAAGCAATGATTTCACCAACCAGAGTCTTAAAGACGCAGAGAGGCAACTGCTTCGAGATCAGTACGTTATTGTGTTCGCTCTTACTCGGCTCTGGATACGACGCATACGTTGTGTGCGGCTATGCTACCAGAGAGACCACACTCTGTGATGAAGTCAGAGAGATATGCCCTCTGCTCAAGACCAAAAATGAGGTAAGTGTTGAATGGGGACGTTTTAAAATTCTGTAGCATGTACTTTCTGAACCTTAGCTTACTGAAGCAAAACTCCAAACTGGCCCCTAACTTCGTTTTTGAGGTGGCACAGCAATTGTTCTCTGGTAAGGGGCACTGCTATGAGAAAAATGCAAGTTTGGTATTGGAACCTTGAAAGGGGTACCATAGCAAAAGCACAGGGCATCATAGAATTGATTCAAGTCCTATTCTCGTGTGAGAGGTCTTTAAGCTATTACCTCAACTTACTATGAAACGAGAAAAAAGAAAACAGACACAACAAAATTAGTCCTTGAAAACCTGTGACATACATGCAATTTTGTGGTACAAAGACAAGATCGAAGTTTACATGTAAGTGGTAGAGAGTTCCAGATGTGTGGCGCAGCTGAAGAAAAAGACCTGTCACCCCATGATGAGGGATGCCCTGTCACCCCATGAGCAATGCCCTTTCATGATCTTGGCCTGATTTCTGTGCTTACAGTTCCCTGTAAAACTCACGGTTCCCCGGTAAGCAGAGCCATAAAGTTGGGCCCCTGAGGCAGGATACTTGAGTACACACAGTGGGGCTTTCCTATTTATTTACACAGCATAAGGTTTGTGTTCATTCACCATAATTTATTCTAGCATTAAGATGTGACTCATCACTCCGCTCGCAAATTCGCAATAATTTGTTCAAAGTTTTTCACTGCATCAACAAAATTGTTGACACTAATGGGAATCTTGAACATCCATTTCGCCTTTAGGTCAAGAAGACAGAACAGAAAAAAGAGGCCAAGAAGTACACTGTAAAACCTCCCAAGGACCTACGCAGTAAGTTCATCTTAAAGCAGGAAGCGAGAGAGGTAGAGGCTCAGCAGAAGGAAGAGGAGAAAAGACGCAAGGAGGAGGAGATCAAGCAAGAGGTTGGTGAATCAAATTCTAAGACAATTCAAACAAAAGGCATGATTCACAGTTTGCCTGACATCCAGGGATAAATAACTTGCTAGCGCCTTGTGCAGCTTGTAATAGATACATGTGGTTTACAAGACTTTAAGAAGATTGTCATAAGGGCTCCTAATCTAGAGGCACATGGGCTTAAGGCTTCTGCTGTCTTCAATTCAGGACTTCAATGTCTTCAAGAATAGTATTGTCTTAGGTCTTAAATCTCATGGAGGCAATTGCCTCCGTTACCCAATGTCATGGCCTTGGTGTCCAATGAAATTTTCTGATAGAAATTTACATTGTTCTCTTGTAGGTCCCTTTACTATCCATGGAGAAAAGGCCTTGGTGCTCTTACCGGTTCAAAACCAAGGCATCAGTCCAGGGTCAAATTTTGTAAAGCCTGTAAGCATAAAAACTTGCTTAGCACAAAAAAACTTGCTAAGCACAGAACATCTTGCTTTGCAGAAATTGGTTATCAGCCAACATTCCTTGAAGTTTAAACTCCACTATGTTTGTGCTTCGCAAAAAAACTTGCTAAGCAGTATTTTCTGCTAAACAGCATTATAAAATTGGGCCATGTTATTCTAGGATTATAAAACACCTGAATCTGTTTACCCAAAGGAACTTGAGAAGCCACCTGTAGATGAACTGTTCGGCCTTCGTGTGCACTGCTGGGTCTTGGTCTTAGCCGGTAAGCGTGAGGTCCCAGAGAACTTCTTCATGGAACCTCTGACCGGGAACTCTTTCCCGACCAGTCATGAATCCTTCCTTGGGATCGAGTCATTGTGGAATAATAACAACTACTGGGTCAACATGCAGGATTGCTCCAATGGCTGCAGGGTAAGACTGACAGACATAATTTACAAGGATTTTAAAAGCTTGACGCACAAATTGTTAGCGCTGTTCAAGGCCTTACAATTTTAATTGACAACTTGAAGGCAACCAAATGTGTAACATGCAAAAGGAATTCTTCAGTAGCACAATAGGTGTCAATGTTTACTGTTTGTGGCCTGAGGTGGCCGACCAATCTAGTTCACCAGACCCCAGCTCTGGCAGCAAAGTGTGGGTTCCAATCCCAGTCATGACACTTGTGCCCATGAGGAAGGCACTGACTGAACCCTAATTGCTTCGTAAAAAGTAAGGAAGGTAGTGCATGCTCTACCAGCCAGGCTCCTAGTGGATGACACCCATAGAGTTATATATAAGAACTAGAGGGGGCACTGGCCTATACACGCGCTCCGGTATGCGCGCAGGCGGCCATTTTCTAAGTTGACAAAACTGGCATCCCACAGCGTGTGTTTGTGCGGCCATTTTATAAGATGAACAAAACAGCATCGCGTAGTGTTCAATAAACACAAACTCCAACGTGTGTTTCATATTCAACGCGCGTACATAATGGCGCGCGCGTGTCTCCTTGCGGTCCCATCGCCTTTGTGCGAGAAGAATCACCCGTGCGCCCTCTAGTTCTTATATATAACTCTATGATGACACCCATGCCTACATCCTTGCCAACCAACCCTGAAGGTGTAACCCTGTTTCAGCCCTAGTAGGTGGCAGTGTGCCCCTTTTAACATTTAATTTAGCCGACAGCCCAAACCAGTGTAGTCCTCACCTTGAAGTGGCCGTCCAGCCTCGTGTAATTAGGAAATCTCATATGAAACATACACCAAGACTTGCACAGTTAATCCCCATGAAAATATATACGACTATAGTAACAATGGACCCTTCCCATGAAGCTAATTACATTCACGCATGCGTACAGACCCTATTGGTTGGCAAACGCCATAGAGTCGTGCACTAAGCAGACACACAATCGCTTCTGCGTCACGCAGCCATTGGCCGTGTACAAAACAGCGGGATGTTCCCTCACTTTGCCAACCCAAATGTTAGTGAGCACGCGCTATGTGCAGTTTACAGATTTCATGGGAAGGGTCTGTTGATGGATGAATCACCTCAGCCTAATCTAAATATCCTGACATGTCTAATCTCTCATTATGATGTTCTTTTCATCTTTAGGATCTGATCTTTGACCTAGGGGATTGTGCTCGATGGGAATTCATGCTGCCGACTAATGAGAAGCCAGTCTTAGAGATCCCAGAGCTTGAAATGGACGGCTTGGATCTGGAAGACGATGAGGTACAGTTAGGTTTTTTTCGGAGCTGCTGACTATCCTTGATTTGGCAGAAAGTTCCCTGAAATTACACCTATCTATCCATGTTCTGAAGAACAAATTTGACAATCTCCTTGATTATGGAAACTTACTCTCTACTTTGTTGAATGTTAAATAGCTCCTTGATATGTGTACAAAATCTCCCAAGATCAGGGGCCAATTTCATAGAGCTGCTTAAGCAAAAAATCTGCTTAAGCACGAAAATAGCTGGCTTTTTTTACACATGTTACAGGCCAAAATGTCATGCCATGTACATTGCTTGAGACTGGTATTTAGCTGTTGATTACTTAGCATAACAATTGAGTGGGGTCTTGGACAATAATCTGACTTTACTAAGCAAGGAATTTTTTGCTTAAGCAAACATTTTTGCTTAAGCAGCTCTATGAAATTGGGCCCTGAACGTTGCTGCTCTCTCTGAGATGGATTAGAAATGTGTGTGAATTATCAATTTGAACCCTTCTTCAATGAGTACAAAGCAACGTAACGGCATGGGATAGATTTACAAGGATTAAGTTGTCTTCACGATCAAGACAAGTATCAAGGTACTATTCTTTTGTTAAAGAAATTGTTTGCTAACCGAGAAAAATTTATTGTAGTATGGAGGGAAGCATGCACCAGGCAAGGAGTTCCAAAGAAATGAGAGCTGTTGGAATGGCACTTTTTTTTCGACATCTTGGCAAACCAAGGGTGAATGGGTGAGAATAAGGAACAGTATTTGATAAGATGTTACCTCCTCCTCAGGATGACGATAAAGAAGAAGAGAAGAGCCTGGACATGCCCCCGTCCTGGGTGAGTGCCCTGGAGCTATCCCTCAATGACTTCCAGTCCAGATGCCCCCAGGGCAAGAAGACGCTGATGTACAAGAGAGCCAAACTAGAGAAGTTTGCTCACTACCTCCTCAGGGATGGAATGGTCACCAGGCTATCCATCTTTCAGGATAGAGAATGTGAGTCTTGGCAAATTGTCTCCATTGTCTCTGTCTCAGAGATAATACAAAAATTCATCGAAATTTTCGCAGCTAAAACTTAATTGGGCATAATTTACAATGAAGGCAGTTATTTAAAATTAGAGGACATTTGTATGAAAAAATACAAAAAAGCCCCCATATAATTTTTTTTGGGAAAACAAACAATTAAAGTAGAGTTAAGCCCGGTTCATACTCCCTGCGAATGCGAATGTGAAGCGAATCTTGACAGCACAAATTCGCAATGAACATTTCGCAGCAGTTGAACTCTGCTCTACTCCCTTGCGAATAATCGCTGCGAAAGGAGGGTGTGACGTCAAATTCACGTCAAATTCGCGTTCGCATGAAGTGTGAACCGGGCTTTACCCTTCATCAACAAGAAGTGTTAGTAAACATGGAATAGCACAATTGTACAATACTGCTCTGGGTATTTGTTTGGTCTCCTTGAGTTATTTTCTGAGTTATCTTAAAACTAAACTGAATAAGTTAGGAAGTGAAGTTAGTGTATTTTGTTGTAAAGGAGATGCACAGATCCTCCCTGTGCTGCTCCTGTGGTATAAAATCAACAGTCACCTTATAACAAGTATTCAAACCCCCAAATAATGCAAAGTGCCCATTTTTGTATGGCGTTCGATTTGAAGAATATTAGTTTTACTGGGGGATCCACCCCAAACTATGGGAGCGTAATCAGTAATGGGTGTAGTTAAACTAAAGTAACATTGGATTTAGGCCAGTGATTTCTCAGTATTTTTCAGGATTTCAGGATTTCAAGCCCTCAAATTCTCTTGAAAAAAGGCAGACAGAAATAGTCACCATTGTGCACTAACCCGTAAATTTTGTATTTATTGTGATGCACAGGTAAACCTGAATTGTAACACCTGGAAGGTTCCTGTGGGTCTCAAATAAAGGGAACCCAGGCCTGCATGGTTTTTTTCAGGAGTGTCCACATGTGGCAAATCTCATCCCTGTTGATTATTGAAGTCTAAATATATGTTGTTGTATTTTGTTGTACAGTAAAGGATCTGATTCAAGTGAAGGAATGGTTCTCTCATCGGAAAGACATGTTGGACCTCAGGGTTCATAATCACCGTACAGGAGTCAATACTGAGTACTACAAGCAGGGCAGACAGAGACACCTTAAAGGTACACACACACAAATTTAATAACTCTCCTACGATATGGAAAGGTATGCCGTAACACAATGTAATGACTATCTCTAATGAGTTGGGGTGGTTCTGAAAAGAATCGTTGGTTTCAACTCGACGTTTCGATCAGTATGCTCTGATCGTCTTCCATATCGTATTTCCACCATGCAAAGTTTCAAATCAAACTCTCCTACTGTTTGACTCTTCAAAATCATCCAATGTGGCTTTTCAATCGTAGATGCACTAGGTAGTCTGCAAATGACATCATGGTTGCACTTCACAGCATGCATTATGATATCACTTGATAGTTCTCTCAACAGTTGTTACACCATACAGACATTTCTAGGCATTTGAATGAGATCAATTTTGAATGGCTGGTTAACTGGTAAAGGTTGCGAATAATTGAGGGTTTGTAATAAGCAAAACTTTTTAAAGCATTTATAACTCCTGGAACGAAGTTCTTTCTGCCCTCAGGAGTTTGGAAGTTATTTCTCAATTTAAATCTCATCTCCGTGACCATTATCTCACTATTGACCTGTACTTTGGGGTAAGGTCTTTTTCACTTCTACCGTCATGCTTGTGCAATACATAGATTGTATTTTAAATCTTCTATAAAATTCACATTGCATATTTTGTAAAGTTATTTTTGTCATCATTTTTACTGTAGATATAATTCCCTGTTTTCTAAAGTTGTTTTTGCATTGTTGCTGTTGTCTCTGGTAAAACAACTGGACAGTCATTTAGTTTAAATTTGTTGTTGTAATCCTTCAGGTGTGTCATTGTCTTGTCTTCTTTAATCTCCTGTTTATTTTTTGTTATATATCTCTAACCTTATGTTTTGTATGTAAATTTGTGTAATTCAAATGTATTTACCTGTGAATCTAGTAAAATATTGAAACGAAAGGAAACATTTTAAAATCAAGTATTATTAACTTCCAGAGCATACCTACAAAGCTGGGAATCCAGGTGCTGAGACTGACCGCACCATGATATTCCACCATCATGCTCGAGTAGACGGCTTGGTGAAGCGCGAAGAGACTCCGTTGGAAATGACCGAACACTTCTTAGAACGAGACGACTTCCAATATTACAGACACGTCCAGTATGGGAAGAGACAGCGAAAGTTGGAACCCGCAAGTACCCTGCCCAGCTCAAACCCAAGACCAATTCTGGTAGGCTGAAATAGTGTTAAAAAACTTTAATTTAAGATTGATTTGAAATCATCCTGTTAAAGCTAATTTAAAGCCATTGGACACTGTCTGACACAGAACGAAAATTAAAAGTTCACAGATTTACAAATAACTTGCAGGGTTTAAATAAGTTAATGGTAAAGACTTCCCTTAAAATATCATTCCATGAAATGCTTTGCTTTTTGAGAAAACATAACAATTATCAATTCTCGATATCGAGAATAACAGATTTATTATAAACACATGTCATGATACGGCAAAACGAGCGGAAACAAGGGTGGGTTTTCCCGTTATTTTCTCCTGACTCCGATGACCGCTTGAGCCTAAATTTTCACAGGTTTGTTATTTTATATATAAGTTGTGATACACGAAGTATGGGTCTTTGGACAATACTGTTTACCAATAGTGTGCGATTGCTTTAAACATCAAGTTAAGAAAATACATTTTAAGAACCTTGATTCAATTCAGAATGCTTCAACCAAAGTTGTAAAATGTGGCTCTAGAATGCCATACAAGGTTGAATGATCTTGACAAGAACCCTGCATGGGACTAACAATTTGAAATACATTTTAAGAACCTTGATTCAATTCAGTATGCTTCAACCAAAGTTGTAAAATGTGGCTCTAGAATGCCCTACAAGGTTGAATGATCTTGACAAGAACCCTGCATGGGACTTAACAATTTTAAACACATTTGAGTTGAACAATGAAAAATTGACTAGAGTTGGACTTAAACCTGCAACCTCCAGATTAACCTGCCGGCCCTCTACCAACTGAGGCTGTATAACTCAAATGTTGGCAGTTTATAATACTTATTCTATTGGTTGTGAAATTAGCATCTAGCTTGGTAGGATTCAAACCTACAACTTTGTGTTTGCAAGTCTTACAGTCTTATCACTCTCCCACAGTGATCACGATTCCCCTGTAATTGGTTGTTTATGTCTCCTATGGTTCGACCTAATAACTCGAGTGTAATTTTATACGCAGAAAATCGTTGATCGTTTCCACCGGAACACAGCCAAGTCCGCCTCGGAGGATGTTGCTGAGCTTGTCTTTCTGATTGCAGAGGATCGAATCCAGTTAACATTCCATCATCAAGACGATAAGATCACCGCCTCCACAAGAGACTTCATCAAACCACCCAACGCTAGTGACAAGGGAACTATATTGCAATTCTCTCCAGATATAACCTCCACTTTTCAGGTATGTGTATTTTGTTTTAATAACATGGTATTTAAAGCGCATCAAAATTTGCAGCTAGATTTCATTTCTTTTATTCTGCTGTGAAGCAAGGAATCTTATAAAAGCAAACTTAATCACTGTACTAGCAACAAAAGAACCCAATGGAGAGAACACAAGTTTCAGTTTTAGATGTGGAAGGAAAACCCAAGAGAATTATTCCAGGAAAAACCCATCTAGTCGGGTAGGGACTGAAAGCTAAATTAATGTAGTGCCCCCTTCTATGGACCCTGGTTCGAATCCCTGGCAGAGTCTTGCATGTAGATTGGGGTTATAGTCACTATCTGATTGCTAGGGTATTTCCTATTTGGTTTTTTTTCTCCCACATAGAAAACTGGGAATTCTTTCATCATCTTCCCTACACGGGTGTCTCCAGGAATACAGGTTACAGTGTTAGTAACTTTTGAGGTGCCCTTGTTTTCATTTCCCCGAAAGCTACAATAATAATAATTTCTCAATGTTTCATGTGTCTGAGTTCTCTCTTGAGTCACATTTCTTCATCTCTTCTGGCCTATAGGTTTAAGTGCAAGGCACTAATGAGGTTCCATTGGTTCCATTTTTCAGAAAGACATAAAAACAATAATATAATATATAATATCAAAGTCTTATATAGCGCACGTATCTACCAAACAAGGTACTCAAGGCGCTGAGTATATACAAACTTTCAGAAAGATAGGTTATTGCAGTGATGGATTCTGAGACCCAATTATGTAGCACGTATAAGGGTTTACGATAAGTGCACTGGGTTCTTTTACATGCGTTACACAACACATGGGACCAACGGCTTTACGTCCCATCCGAAAGACGAAGCAATGGTAAAGTGTCTTGCTTTTAAAAGGACACAAGTGTCACAGCTGGGGATTTGAACCCACACTCTGCTGATCAGAATCACCAGAGTTTGAATTCGGTGCTCTTAACCGCTCGGCCACGACACTTCCACCAATAAAGCTAATACAAATTTTCCATGATAGAGCTGTTATCTAGTATTTGAGGCGATGACTAGAGCAAGAGCAAGCTAGAGACCAATTCATGAACTGACTCCACGGTAGTGCAGTAAATTACGATCCTATAAGCTAAAGTAGTAGTCCCAGCCAACTTTCTATACCTTCCGTATAACTTTCTATACTTTCTAAATTCTATACCTTAATTAAAAAGCAGGACAGTTCTTTTAAGAACTGAGAAGTCTCCCGAACCCCCACATCTACTCCGCGGTGTTCTCTAAGAACAAACTCTACCTGGCAAGTAGATACACATGGTGTTACCGCAAACCAAATATATAAAGTTGTTATCCATGTCTCTTAGTTCTCTCTTGATTCACATTGATAGTTACCAACTATTCTTGGACTTTGTAGGTTGATCCTCATCAGAAGACGGCCAAGGACCTCTACGTCTACAATCTGCTGGTGTCACTCGTCGATCAGGAAGATAAGACAATCGCAAGTGTGCGAGAGTCAGAAGAAGAGGTTGGTTAACTTCTGTTGGGAACACTTCTGTTGTTTGACTCTAACCATGTGTATACGTATAACTTGGAAATGGTGAAGTTGAGAGTTGTATCTCCACATTACAGTTACATATTTATTTCCCTTGCCAAGAGTTTCAGGAACATGTTCATATTTGTCTCAAGCCGTTGAGCAAGGCACCTAACTTAACCACAATGGCTTCTTAAAAAATTGGGAAAGTAGTGCATTCTCCTCTACAAGCCAGGCTCCTAGTGGATGATACCCATGCCTACATCCTCACAGACCCTGTTTCAGCCCCAGGAGTAGTTGGCAAGGTGCCTCTGGTGACAGTTGATCTGGGTCGATAGCCCAAATCAGTTAAGTGTAGCCCTCACGTCAAAGTGGTCGTCCGGGCTTGTGAGTCAGGCAATATCTCATTACAAAAATTAAAATTAGTTTTATGTTGTCAGGTCCACACTCGGTGTGTAGCATTAATAAATAGCGTAAGGGTAGAAAAGAATACAAACTGATATTCCTGGTCTCGTCGCATTTATTTACATCTATTATAAAGTATAAAAGTTGCAATCTTTTTTCCTAAATGTGAACTGGTGTTTTTAAAGCTCATTATAGTATTGGTAATTTTTCACATCTTTGCATCTTCCATTGTTATGAATTCAGGTCAGGGAAATTTTGAACGACAGAATAAGTGAAGAAACACGGTCAGAACTAGACATCTCTGTTTACGATACAGAACGCAATGAGAAAGCTAAACAGCACAGAGTGGAAAGAGTAAGTTTGACCATTAGTTCCCTTTTTAGCTATAAATGCATTCAATTTTGTTTCAGGCACACAGGATGTCGTTTTTCTCATTCAGATTCGTTTCATTCATTCTATTTCATGTTACCACCTGATAAATATACACAGACACAAGGATTTGTTGTTGTAGTGAACTCTGCCAAGAGTTAATTTATTCCGTACTCTGAATTCCGTGGTAAAACGCCAATTCATAATAATATAAGGGATTTCCCTTTATTTAATTCCATCCAGTGATATCCACTCATAAAGAAGTATACCAGTTCCCATTATAATACACTTTGCGACCAATTCGCAAAGGGTCCCAATTCCTCACTTTGCGAACGGTAAATTTCCAATCCGCAAAGGTTCCCACTTCTCGGCGATTTGCCAAAGAAGGTACCAGACTAATTACAATTATTATAATTATAAATGCACTCATTGACTGGAGAAAACTCCGGGTCAATGAGGTTCCCACTTCCAGCGAGTTGCCAAGAAGGTACCAAATTAATCTACTTCTTTATATACAATCACATCATTTTATTACCACCATATTTATCCATATCAATTCACATAAATTAATTTACCACTTCCTCACAGGCTACAATGCCTATTAGCTTCTTGTTTATAGGAACACCTAAACTTACCGCTGTAAGTGTAAGTTGTAAGATTATCAGTCAACTCAATCTGTACCACGTATTCCGTAATACCCTGGCCCTTCCATTAACCCCAGGGAGGGAGGGAGGGAATTTTGCGAAACTATACAATCTATCTTAACTCCTCGGTGGCAGAATATTCAATGACGGTTCCCAGAAAGACAAGCGCCCTTTCCCCAAATGCATTGCTTTGGTTGGTTGAAAAGAACAATGGAACCACGTCTGAATGCGCCCTGACAATCCCAATCGCTTATAGCCCCGACTGTGCAACCTGACTATAATTATGCATATTTCCTGGTGTTAAATCGGTTTACTGCGTTACGCATTAACCCTATTATGGGCATACGCCTCTCTTAATACTTATGCATGACGTCATAATTCTTACCCAAAATGAGGCTATGGGCGCGCGTCCCCCATCACTTGCAGTGGCTGCGCCCATCGCCTCGTTTTGGATTAGCATTGTGACGTACCTCATGCATAAATATTAAGAAAGGCGTATTCAAGACTACATTGGCCATTCTAAAGTTGATTTTTTACTTCCTAGTTCACTTGAAGAAATTGAATGGTTGACCAGCTCTTGTTGTTGGGTTTTACAAAATTGAATGAGTCTTGCGGCCTAGTGAAATTAAATGATCTTATTTGACCAGTGAATGTTTAACCGGTGAAATTTAATTTGTTGACTCCTCTGGACTGTTGAATGCTGATTTAACGGAGCATTCACTTTCAAATGAAATTTATGAGCCATGTGTAAAAATGAATAGATTTTTTATTAAAGTTCAATTAAATTTTCAATCAAATTTTCGGTTTATTTTAAACAATACATCACCAAATAAAAAGTCAAAGACTAAAGGAACTTGGTTAACAATTTAAAATTTGTTTTCTCTTTTCAAATTTTGTGGTTTGCTATATTTGACCCTTTGTCATGAAATTTTCAATAGTGTGCGTTTTGCGGTCGCAGAGGTGATCCTACCTTTTTGTTCAATTTGGTCTCCTTTTTTTATCAGTATATACCGGTAGTGGGGTTGATTTACCGAGGGTCTGCCTGACGCTTATTTTTTGTATTTTATTCTGTTTTAATATGAATGTTTGTATTGCAATGTTTTACTAAATTGTTGCTACTTTTTTAACTGTCGTGTATTGCTATTTTTGCTAATATTTTTATCCTGTATTTTAATGTTTTTCTTGGCTGTACAGCGTTAAAGCGCTTTATAAATGCATTTAAGTTAAGTAAGTTAAGTTATTTATTTATAAATTAGCTGTGAAAATCTTTAAATACAAGTACTTTTATTGTTATCAATGCAAAACCTACATTTAAGAAATATTTTTGTGATGCTAACTATTTTCCTCTTGCCATCAGGAGCGTCTTCAGATGGAAGAGAAGAAACGTCGAGAGGAGATGGAGCTGGATTACCTGGCGCCATTCTTAGCCCAGATTGGGGATCCAGAGAAACTAATGAGACAGCAAGCATTAAAGCTGAAAGAAGACTGTTTAGCTGATCTCAAACAGAGACTTATTGATAAGGCTAACCTCATCCAGGCACGCTTTGAAAAGGTTTGTGCTGATATTGTTTCAGGGCCCGATTTCAGTAGGTTGTGGCACTGTCTAAAATTCTTTACCGTAATTCCTTTGTCCTTTGGAAGGGATGTTAAGCCGTAGGTCTTGTGTTGTGGGATTGGGAGTGCACATTAAAGGCAGTGGACACTACTGGTAATTGCTCAAAATAATTATTAGCATAAAACCTTACTTGGTGACGAGTAATGGGGGAGAGGTTGATGGTATAAAACATTGTGAGAAACGGCTCCTTCTGAAGTGACATAGTTTTCGAGAAAGAAGTATTTTTCCACGAATTTGATTTCGAGACCTCGGATTTAGAATTTGAGGTCTCTAAATCAACCATCTAAACGCACACAGCTTCATGTGACAAGGGTGGTTTTTTTTTCATTATCTCGCAACTTCAACGACCAATTGAGCTCAAACTTGCACAGGTTTGTTTTTTTCGTGCATATGTTGAGATACACCAAGTAAGAAGACTGGTCTTTGACAATTACCAATAGTGTCCAGTGTCTTTAAAGAACCCAGGAAAATTGTTTGGAAGAGTAAGGGTTAACCCCGGTGTTTCAGGTTTACATAGCATGCACTACACACTTATGAGGCATCTTTGGTTTCATTACCAGAACATATTAACAATCTTACAAGCAATTGGACCCACTTTGTAAGACTGATCTCACAGTTCACATACTGCTGCTCGCGTTATAACTGTGACCCCAAAAATCATTCATTATTTCAACTATTTTAAAAGAGTTACACTGGTTACCAGTATGCAGTTGGATTAAGTAACCATCTGCTTATTTAACCCAATTAAAATTAAAGTTAAAGACTCATCTTTTCAATCAAGTATTTGAGTAATTGCTTGTTTTTACGTGTGTTTGTGTATTTTTTTAATTTGTATTTCTTTACTATCTGTATTGTATACTGGATTTCTATAAGCTTTGGTCTAAGTTTCTATTATAATTATTCTACATGTACAACGCGATATGTTGTTATTTTTCTTAGCGCCATGAGCACTTTAGTGGATTTGTGTGCTTTATAAGTTTTTATTATTATTTTATCTTCCAATCTATTAATCGTCTGCATTTTAGGAGACAGCCGAGCTGCAGAAGAAGCAGAACTGGTACCAGCAGAACCAGGTGAACATGCACAAGGATGATGAGGAAGAGTACCTAGCCTTCTGCAGTGAAGCTATGTTTAGAATTCACATCCTGGAGCTCAGACTAAACAGGTCAGTGCCTGCAGAAAAAAAAGGACGCCACCCATCAGGGGGCCGGCTCAGGCTTAGGCTCCGTGCGCTGTGTACGCAGTTCGGCCTTAACCTGCATTTTCAGCGCGTATTGCTGATTGTACATCAGCATGCGGAGCCTGAGCTAGAGTCTAAGCCCAGGTTTGAGAAAAGCCCCATGGGTCTTTTCCAAGCCTAGGCTCGTGCTCTTGCTTGGGTTTTACTATTAACTTTTAGAGAAGTGTACATTTTTGATAGTTTTTCTAACATCAAACAAAGTCTGAAACAGTGGACTGAGCCGTTTATATCCCCCTTGTGGGAGGGAGCTTTGACGAGTTCCCTTATTGAAAAGATTACTAAAAGGGTTTTGGTTTCTTTGTTGATCAAGTTTTTAGCCAAGACATGAATCCCTACTCACTGTGCAACCTGTTGTACATGCTAAAATAATTGTTGTCTCACTGAGACGAAAATAATTTTTGTGAAATTGTTTTACTCATTTCTCAAAAGCTACACCACCTCAAGTTTTCTATCATCACTATCTTTAAGCTGTAGTTTAATGTTGATCTGTGGACTTTGTGTTTTGTGTCTTACAAGAAGTACCAAACAAACAAACAAACAAACAAACAAACATAATTTGAATCTCTTGAAGGTTTGGATAACTTCATGTTAATATTTTGTTTCTTCTTCTTCCTAATACAGGCACAAGGAGAATGCTCCTCACAAATACATGGCTCTAGAACAGAGACTAAGGACAGACACCAGACTATCAGATCACTTCTAGGCATCAATGGATTCCAAAACTGTAAGATCATTACAATGATGCCATGGCTCTAGAACAGAGACTAAGGACAGACACCAGACTATCAGATCACTTCTAAGCATCAAGGGATTCCAGACTGATGATCATTACAATGATAACATGGCTCTAGAACAGAGACTAAGGACAGACACCAGACTATCAGATCACTTCTAGGCATCAAGGGATTCCAGAACTGTAGGATCATTACAATGATGCCATGGCTCTAGAACAGAGACTAAGGACAGACACCAGACTATCAGATCACTTCTAAGCATCAAGGGATTCCCAAACTGTAAGATCATTACAATGATGCATCAATCATCCTCAAGATATTGCCTGTGTGTAATAATGTCAATATAAGTGTCATATAGACTGTTCCCATTTGACATAAAAAAGTGCAAGTCGGCCATTTTAACGGGTAATGATAATCGTTTTATGAATTATTGCTGTCCTCGTATAACAACCGTTCACGTTCCTGTTGTAAAAAGTTAATTTGGCCAGACCCAGCTATTGATATAACGAGAGTCGACTGTATACAACTGATCAGATGATTAACTATGTACAGTGTGAAAATCTTCCAGTTCCTTAAAGGCTAGCCTTTGAGCTCAATCGGTCATCAAAGTTGCGTGATAATAATGAAAGAAGAAAACACCCTTGTCACACAAAGTTGTGTGCGTTTGGATGGTTGATTTCGAGACCTCAAGTTCTAAATCTGAGGTCTCGAAATCAAATTCGTGGAAAATTACTTCTTTCTCGAAAACTTTGGCACTTCAAAGGGAGCCGTTTCTCACAATGTGTTATACCATCAACCTCTCCCCATTACTCGTCCCCAAGAAAGGTTTTATGCTAATAATTATTTTGAGTAATTACCAATAGTGTCCACTGCCTTTAATGTTCCTTATTGAATCCGTCCATGGGATATTTCTGTATTATATTTTTGTAATAATTCTGAATTTTGCAGAATGTGTATATATTTTGGTGAAATGCAAAAGAAAAGTTACTTGAGGAGAAAGCAGTGTAATTCTTTGGATTGATCCACTTTTACAACTTACATGTAAATGTAAATATTAAAAGTATTAATTACTTCCGTCCATTGATTAAAATAAGTAAACAACCTATTGATGGTTTCATCATTTTCCTATATTTAATGTTGTATAAAGCACAAATTTATGAAGTTCTTCCCAAATTGGCTAAATTGTACAGTGTACAGTACAAAAGAAAGTTCTTCATAGTTTTCCTATTAAATGGTAGGGTATACTTTTGGTAATTCAAAGACCAGTATCCTCACATGGTGTATCCTATGTGGGCTCATTTGGTCATCGAAGTTGTAAGAAAAACGTAAAAGAAAAAAAAAAAAACTTTTTGTTGCATAGAATTGTGTGCTTCCAGATGCCTGAGAAAGGGTCCAAGATTACAAATTTGGGGTGAAAAAATTCCCTTTCTCAAAAATTACATTTCAAATGGGGTCAACTCTAACAATGTTTTATACTACCAACAGCTCTCTAGTACTTTACTCTAGTAAATTTGTTATGGTCATTGATACGATGGAGTAATAACCAAAAGCACACCCTGCCTTTAATCTTGCAAATAATAGTCATTAATGAATTTGTTTCATTTGAGCTGGAAACGAAAAAAAGACACTTGTACATTTCTGTAAACATAAAGGCTCATAAAACTTGTGTATTTTCTTTATTGAAAACAATAAAATAGAATTCATAAAACATGCTCTATATGGTGGATTATGTATTATGTAAATCTGTATTGTTGAATTCTTTTATACATTGCTTTGACAACAAGCATTGGACCGTCCAACATCCCACCCGTACAGGTACTATTGGTGTCTGTTGAATAATTGACCCATAGTGGACAGTACAGTGGTCTTATCCTACCCAAGTACATTTAAACATGCCTGCCCACCCAAGATTGACAAATAGTTCTTAAATGAATAGCTTGATTCATTCAAAAAATACAAAAATATTTGTTTGTCCCACTTGCCCCCCCCCCTAATTTTTGGTCATTCACAGAACACAAGGTATATAATTTGTATACATAAACTATATAATGCACACACTGTCTCCTTCATAAAGTTTCTCTATTGCACAAAAACCCTTCTACAAAATCACACCCCTTTTTGAAAACTTGTGTTTTCAATGAAGAAAGCACTTCAAAAGAATAATATATTTACTTGTTCATATAAGTGTGAAGTAAATACAAAAATACTTTCAAAACTATCAGCCTCCCCTGTGTCTACAAAACATATTCAATCCAATGTACAATTCAGAAAAAAAGGTCACTTGCATGTATCACATTGAACTCAAAATTTCCTTTAAAAACACCTTGATACTTTCATATTTGTTAAATAGTTGTTTGAAGAGAAAATTAGGAGTTTTGAGGAAATGGAATCAAAGTTTGATATTAATTTTGGTTTTACCCTTACACCAATATGTGTTAGCACTATGTACTCGGTTCTTTCCAGAGTTTTGTAAAAAAACATCACAATTGCACATTACTTGGGTGATATGCCTGTAAACATCTTTCATCACCGAACTCAGGGAACAGAACTCGGGGAAAGTACTGAGTATACAGTGCTAACACACATCGGTGCAAGGGTAAAACCAAAATTAATATTCTTTTAAATCCCGATGCAAATTTAACATCTATCAAAGTTTGAAAATTTACATTGTCTTTGACTTTGGGGGGGGGGGATAAAAAAGTTGACAATTATGGGTCAAATACTTTACTGTAGTGTCCTGATATAAAAACATGTGATAAAGCATACAGTATATATAATCTCAGTTTACATACATTTTGTGTGAAAGCTGTTAATATTGGAATACTTAATGGTTTCCCAGTTTTCAGACAAGTTCAAAATTTTCAGAAAATCCAATCCCAACTTCCGTCGGAGAGTGCTGTGACAGAACTCTTGGCGAATACTTGGAAAAAAAAAAATATATATTGTAATGTCCTGAGAGGCCTACATAATAATCTCAGTTTAGCTACATGTTGACACTACCATCACATGAAAACCATAATGGTTTGGCAGTTCTCATATCATAAGTTTATCCAGCGCGCTTGTCAACTTTAGAATAGTTAGGAAATCCAATCCCAACTCTTGTCGGAGGCTGCTGTGGAAGAACTCTGGCGCTCTCTGCGACTGCTTGTACATCTGCACCAACAGCTCTCCGTTGAACTGCAGCATTTTCTTATGAGCGTCCATCAGCTCATTGTCCTTCAGCCATTTCTGGACTTGGTCCTTTTCCCACGTGGCAACCACCGCTCGTCCGACTTTGGTGGGGTTGGAAGCCGCTGGCTTGCTTGCTGTCAGCGATGCCTTGGTTGCCTGGACGATGCCTTTTTCAACAATCGCCCCTGAGGTATAAAATAATGTTTACCTCTTGTTAAGACGTGGGCATATTTGTTTGTAGAAAGGGAAAGGAGCCTATGGACACAAAATGAAAGACAGTCCTTCTCAAAAGAACTTTGGCTCTAGTTTTGAGAAATATTTCTAAGGAAGTGGCACAAAGCAAACCACTTTTCACTTTCACAAATTCATCAAAGAAATTATTCCAAAAATCTACTTACAATTTTTAAAGTTTGTTCTGTCAACATAATGCTGATTCATAAGCAATTATCAATGAAGATACAATATAAGTCACCTGTGAAAATTTAAGCTGAATAGGATGTCTACTTATTGAAAAACTTCAAGAAACTGTCAAAGTATTTTCATTTTAGCGAGGTGACAACAGGTACGCACCACATCTTTAGACACCATGAAAATTTGATTTTTTTTGGCGCTATATAAAACTTCGATTTTATTATTATTTCAGACAAAATAATTTTGAAGGATGCTTACTACCATTACCATCTTTATAACAAAAAGGCCTTGCGATAAAAATTACACAATTGTTCGTTGGGGTCATTTCGAAAGTATTACTGCACCTTTGAAGGTACACCATACATACTTTTCGATTTCACTGAAGGAAAAATAGCTCATCAATTTCTGAAGTCCTTTGGCAAACCCTCAATATCTGTAAACTTATCAATTTATCTCACCTTCCTTAGCACGATTCCCAAGTTCTTGGACCAAATACGGCAAATTCTGCTCCAACTGGGCATCCTCAAAGAATTTGAAATACAGAAGGGTTCCGACGAGTGCGCCAAGCCATCCGTCAGCTGAATAATCTTTCTCTACTAGTAGAGGAACGATGGGGATGTTCTGCTTGTAGGCATATGTTGCTTCTGTTGAAAAATTAAAAAATAGAAAGTCAATGAATTGGTAAAAGTTTAATAAAAAACAAGTTTGATTGGAACTTGGTAAAGATATGTTGGATGGAGGGAAACAAGGAATAAAGCTGTTGGAAGGGCTCTTTGTTTAACAATCTCAGGAACACAAGAGTGTATGGGTGAGAAGAAACATAAGTCTGGTTTCACGCTCAAACATCTTGTAGGAGGAACCAGGTCAGACACACTGGTGGCACATTTACTGTGAAAGAAGAGACAGCGGGAAAGAGGATGATGCTCCCAATCCTTCAAAAAACAAGATCAATAGGTATGCTGCTGACGGACTGCAGAAAAGGTTCAGCTGACATGTAGGACTAGCTCAATGGTACACAAAGGCAGGATACTGGAACAAAAACAGCCCTTGTGGTTCCCTCCGTCACAAATATGAAAATCGCTCTACCCCCATCTCCACCTTAAATTGGGACACAGTTGAGTGTTGTACACTACTAGTTTCTTGCATCTTTCAGTAATAAATTACCTGTTCGTGTATTATGACTGTCTTTATATTTGCGGGACAGAGCCACTAATACCACGGCGGAGTTCTCTACTGCCTCTGCCATCGCACCAAGAATGTCGCCCTCTGAACATAAAAAAAAAAATATTAATGATCATAGAGTCACATTCTCATCAGTGTACATTTAATAGACCCCTTGCATAAGGCACATTGCTAATGATACGCACCAAGTAGAGCATACAAAACAAGAACGCCACAGTTACACCTCACAGGAAGACACAAAGTGTCCATGCATTCTCCATTTTATATCCCTGAACTTGTGAAACCTCTTGGGGATGTCAGCCAATATTTACAGGAAAATTGCTTTATTTTTTGAGAGCAAATGAAAATCCTACCCATTTTATCGACGTCCATCCATACATTGTACCCGGCAGATATCAATTCATCTTTCAACATGATCATTCGTTTCTGGACGTCCCACTGGTAGCTAATCATTATATGCTTGTTGCTGACTGTAGCGCCCTCGTGTGACGAGCCACCTTCACTGTGAATGTGACCGGGCAAATCGATTTTCCCCTCGGTGGTTTCCCATAATGCTCCTGTGCAAGCTTCTCTCAAGGCTGCGTTGTGACATGTCCTTAGTTCAGTCAGAGCTTTGGAGCAGAACAAAGTGTTATAAGTTAGTGTTAGCGTGTGTCAAAAATAGGAAGTAACTTAACTATAACTTGTAAAATTGGGAGTTCAGCCATGTAGAACAAAATCCTGTGCAAGGAGTTTTGCCTAAGGAGAATAAGAAGAAAATATAAATAAATAGTAAACTTGCAGGTACAACCATGTGTTAATCTCTTAAGGTGAAGTGTAGGCTCTGAAAAGAGCCGGTTGGGTCTCGACGTTTCAAACAGTATACTCTACTCGTCCCCTAAGAGATTTACACATGGTTGTACCCACAAGTTTACCATTTATTTAAAGTTTCTTCTTATTGTAATGGTATCGCATATTGAACAGTTTACACTCAAGAATAATCTGTGAATGGAGTACACAATCTGAGAAATGTTGCATGCAAAAATGTTTCTCAATTTAGAATTTTTTTGAATCCCTGTCACTAAAACCACCTTCAATCAATCAATCAATCAATCAATCAATCAAAGGTCATTTGTAGAGCGCCAAAATCAAGAGTTTGTTCTAAGGCGCTGAGGCACAGTTGAACGGTTATGAGCTTTTAAGGAGTGTCTTGAATAAGGTGAGTGAGCTGGCATTTCTGATCTGTGTAGGAAGCTTATTCCATATTTTGGGGCCATATACAGAGAATGATCTCTCTGCAAAAGTAGAATAGCGAGTTCTTGGCACTCTAAAGGGAATTGTGTCTGAAAATGTTACATGTTATCAACAGCTGTAGTGCTTATTACAAAGTAAGTATTTATGGTCATAATTTTACCAAAACCTTATACTGGTTGGGGTGAGGTGCATCAATGCATTACCTTCAAAAAGTGGCGTGTTGTGTTTGATGACGGCCCGATTGGACGGCACGAATGCCAGCTTCCACACTAAGCCAGCAGCCAATTCTTGTTCAGTATCTGAGAAGTGGACTGTCAACATCTTGACCAGTGGATCCAGTCCTCCTTTCTGGACAATCTTCACCTTGTTCTCATCATTCAAGGCCAAGTTGTTTATGCCAATCATGAGTTCTTCGACAGTGAAACCATATCTGGGTGAACAAAAGTTGAAATGTAGCCCTTTAGTGACAATGGAGTTAGACAAATTTATTTTAATCTGGTACATTAATCCTGAGTTCTTCAACAGTGAAACCATATCTAGTTGGAAAAAAAAGTTAAACAAGAACAACGTTTAGTAAGTAGGATTTGAAACTTAAGTGAAAATTTTATAAGACAAACTTAGTGTACCTGTTAATCCAGACATCAATGGTTCAAGTCCTGATCCAGTCAATTTGTCTTTGTTCAAACACTAACCAATTTACCACTTACCCAGTTTATTACTTGACAAGTTTATTTATGATTAGAAGATGGTCTTTAATTTAACCCAGGTCAAAATTCCAGTTGAACCTAGTTAACTGGGGTCAACTGGTGCAACTGGATAGTGATCAAACTCGTCCATTTTCCATATTAACCAACTGGTTTGGACTAGGTTTAACTGTGTTCAACTAGGTTGAAATTATAAACCAGTTGGTCTCTGTCCATTTTCCATATTAAACCAACTGGTTTTAACTGTGTTTAACTAGTTTATCAACTGGTTTCAACTAGTTCCAGTTAAACCCAGTTTAACTAGGTTCAACTGGAATTTTGACCTGGGAAAAGATCGTCCTTTGAAAACTTAGGGCTAGATAGCTCAGTTGGTAGAGCTAGACGTTAATCCAGAGGACAGTGTTCAAAACCCCTTGTGGTGTATTATTTGATCTCTGAAACCTAGAGTTAATCCAACGGTTCTTTTCAGAACCACCCCAACTCATTAAAAGAGATTGTTATTACATGGTGTTACCGCAAACTCTTCTATATCTTATCTCCACCATGCAAAGTTTCAAATCCTACTTATGTTGGCATATCTTCAAAAAGGAATTGAAGTCCCATTGTTTGGCTAGTTTTTCTCTTCACTTGTTCTGACCATAACTTTTGTGTCATCCTTTTTTGGTTTTAATTGTATGTTCCTCGATCAGTTTTCTGGGAATGTGCATATTATAATGTATAATCCATATTATTAAAAAAAAATCTAATGCTGGTTAATTTTTACAATACTCAGTAATAAATCTACCTTTTAGTCTTGTGTTCCTTTGTCTTCAGTGCTTCTTTCACTAATGTCAGCAGAAAGTCAATGGAGCCATCCGTAGCCGTGATCTTTTCACTTTCTTCCTCTGTGATGATGTAAGACAAGATGAGTAAACACTGAACACGAACGATGAGGAAGGTGCACTTCATGAGGGTACAGAGGATCTCCACAGCTCCCGCCTTGCGGTAAATCTCACGGTTGTCTCCGCACAACCGGATGGAATTACTCAGTATGCCCAGAACACCTCGTACAACGTGCCTCCTACTCTCGTTCTTCAACTGGTCGAAGTTCAAAGCGGGGTTGGAGAGTTCCTGAATGGAAGCTTCTAAAGCGCCGGTCCGTCCGAGGACCACACAAAGCTCCTCGACGCTATCGGTATAGTTCCAGTACGACATCCGCATTTTCTTCAGGTTAATCAACGCCTGCTTACGTTGGGGGTCCTCGCTCTCTTTATTGAATAAATCATGAGTGTATAGATTCGTGTGAATCGTCAGGTACAGTTCGCCAAAACCTTGTTCGACCAAATACTTTCCCAGCTGGAGACGATTTGCTCTATCAAATGACAGCTTTCCAAGAGTGGCAAATTTCTTAAAACATTCCTCTGCTGCAAAGTCATCCACAGTTTTTAAGTAAGTCACGACTTCAGCAATTTTGTTCATCTTATCCTCGATGGTCTCTTCATCGGGTGCCTCTTCTCCTTCTTCTTTTTTCTCGGCCTGTGGAATTAAACCAAACATATATGCATATAAAATAGCTTTGCCAATATCAACCTCCCCCTTTTAACCCATTATTATTCAAACCAAACCACAAGCTGCTTGGAGGTCACCTACCCAGAGCAGCTTAGTGCCGATTTAAATAGATGCCTAGAGGTCATGGTCGATTTTGGGCAAATGTGTTCTGGATGGGCTTGATTGCAAGTCCAGCCTGTGAGTGTGGAGCTGCCCTCCAAACAGCTGCCCACATTACCACTGACTGATTTTTTTGTATAGTTGCCCTAGCGAGCAGTCCCTAAAGGAGCTAGACAGTCTGACCACACAATGGCTAATTGTATTTTTTAATGTAGTTTAATCTTAGACATATATTCATAGTCAAAAGATCTTCCAGGCGACTCCAGAGGAAGTGAGGTAGTCACAAAATGTGACAAACTTACTAAGCCTGCCTCAGGTCGACCTACGATTTTCTTGCACCCGCAACAAACCATCGGCAACGCGCAGACAAAATATGCTCAGGTCACAACAACTGAGAAATCGTGTGCCTGCGATTGGTTCCCGACCATCCACATCACGTACAAGTTGAAATTGTTCTACTCGTGCGACTATTACTTTTTTTGAGCAGCGACTGTTTCAGATTGTCTTAAAATCATCGCAGTTACGCACAGGTCGTATATAATCGCCGACCGAAAAGTTCCCAATGGTCTTAGCTCAGGCGTAATGTAATCCTGAAAAGTCAGTCGCCGACTGTTTTTTGTTGACGCAAGGTGGACCAGAGGCCGGGCTTTAAAGAGATCCCCGCAGGATTTTTCAAACTGCTTCAAGCTCCGGCCTAGCTGTGTTTTCTAATGGTGAGACATCTGCTCCTAGCAATGCAAAGGTCATGGGTTCAAATCCTATGGGAAAGTATTGAGTATACAATGCATTTATACACATCAGTCTAAGGGTAAAAACTTATTCTTTATCCCCGATGCAAAACTAACAGATCTAATTAAGACTCAAATTGATTTAAGATGTACAAAAAAATCCCTACCAGGTCAGCATCTCCATCTCCTGCCGCCTTTTGCGAGGACAGATCCACGCTTCCCTTTTCATTGTTATTGTTCATCGTCCCATTAGCCTCCCCTGCCTTCTTCTTGAGTTGTTGGTTCTTCGTTGAGCTCGGTGTACTTCCCATCATGGGTCAGAGGTCATACATTCACGGGATGCTGCAACAATCCATTACTCATGATGAAGGGTCGAACGTATTTTTCCTGCAAAAGGAAATGTAAGCAGGATATTAAATAAGAGAAAAGCCCTGGGGGTTGTTAAATAGTTGCAGTGCAAGGGAGACTGACATCCTAGCGCTACACCATATATTAACAACCTGATACTTAGGAACATGGCAATTATGTTGTATTTAGGCTTAGTTTATTGCCTAACAATAAAAAGTATTAATTTTCTCGATTCCAAAATCAATATAATTCTGGTTTGGTACTGGAAGGAGATTCTGCCTCCCCCACCCCCTCCCCTACACCCTGAGAATCTGCCCCTTAATAAAGTGAATTGTGTTGAAGTTTTGTCAGATAATGCTCTCGTTTGAATTGACTTCCTCTAGCCCATGTTAGTTTACTGTATGTGGGGACACACACTCACCTCTGGGGACGAAATCCCCAATGGCACAATCACTAGTACAAAGTTTTACTGAAACACAATTGAGACTAGCCAATCTTTATACTATACTAGAGCGCTTTTTAAAAAAAAGCAATGAGTAGCCAATATTATATTAAATTCCAGGAGTTTTCAACCACTACTTGGAGGAATGCCGTCATTTATTAATAAACACCTTTTGAATTTAAATTCTCACTACCACAGTCATCTCCAACAAATAAATAATAGTAATAAACATTCCTCTTTTATTTAGATGATTGTAAATATAAAGTTTACTCTATGTTTTATATAAGATCAAAACCTTTTCTTTTTTTCTGATTTGTGGCTCACGATGAATTTTTTTTTAAGAGAAAAATTCTTAAATTTAAATTTAGACCTAAAATTTGGTCATTGCACATGTTCAGTTGGCACAATACATCCCATAAGTCTGCCAAAAAAAGAAAAGAAAGAAAGACTAAAAAGCAGAACAAAAAGAAATCACAGACGAGTTCCTTTTCAATAAGGTTTATCACGAATAGCAAAATATCAAGAGAGGGCGCTGTTGAACCCACACAAAGGTATAGGCGTTGCGTGCGTGAGTCGTAGAAACTGCATAGAAATCGCCCCATATTCTTTCCCACAATGCATTGCGTTTCTGAATCGCGATAAACCTTATTGTCAGTTGTTTACTTATTTATTGTTCATGATGATGATCAGGGATGGACATGCACCCGATGCCGATGGAGAGAGAAAATTATTCATGGCGGCAGGAGGACAAGAAAATTAGATTTAGAAAGTCATATAATTTATTGTAACAACTTTACAATATCATGGAGGAACTGGAACTAGAGGAAGAAAAAAACCATCAGTTTGACACAGGTCAACATACATGACAGACAATATTATTATCTAATTCTAATCATCCATTGTATTTTCAATTCATCATCCATATATCCGATTCCGATTATTATTATTATTACAAATTAAAATAACAAACAATACATCACCATTCCAACCTTCTTTCCATGGCTTTTGAACCAGTAGGATCCACGCTTTATTTATAACATTTCCCACGGGTTGTTTTTTAAAT